>NC_052535.1:90137357-90292058 GCF_016699485.2 Gallus gallus
AGGTGGAGAAAGTCCTGCCTGTCCTATCTGAAATGTATCACTAATTGGATGTTTCTGTGGAGGGCAGCTTCCTTGATAGAGACATGGCTGTCGGAGCTGTGACTGTGACACCTAGAGCAGAAAGCCTGGCTCCAGGAATCACCAGGATCGATCCCAGCTCAGGCATGAACAACATGGAACTCAGTGCCTAACATCTGACATGCTTCCTTGATGTACCCATAAGACACCCGTGGCCTACCAGAGCAGAGCTGCTGACTATTGGACATTGAAGCTACAGGATCTGATTAAAACCATTCCAAAGTACTGCCCTCAAACAGACATGGTATGGCCAAGAAGAGCAAATACCAGCCCTTCAGTGCTGCAGAACTGGCCCTATGGCTCTGTAGGATGTGTTGGTGTAAATACAATCACTGTGTCTGTGGTTCCCAGGTTTTCTATTTTACCTTCCTACTACACATGTTTTGCTGAAGTGAGGGGTTTGTTCTGGAGTATGTGACTCTTAACTGCTAGGATGGAAGAGGGCTAGGGCTAAGCAAGTTAAAATCCACTGAGCAATGTTGGGACTGAAAATTGCCATGGAAGCAAATAAGATAAAATGGCAACATGCAGTTTGGCAGATGAATAAAGACTTAATATAGAGAGTATATTATTACATGTGGGGAAGCTGGAAAGAATACACTGAGTTTTCAAAAACAGAGGGAGAGACAGACGGGGCAGATGGAAGACATGGGCTTTTACACCTTCAGATCAGTAAATTCATGAGCTTTCACTGCAGGATTTACATGTTGTCCCTGTTCTCTCCTCTGTCTACACAAGCAATATTCCATTCCTGAGCTTGGTGACCCACTGGACCCATTGTGTTCATTTCACTCAAGCATTCCTTTGCAGACACACAGAGAATTCTCTTTACTGAATTGGTTAATTAACAAATCATTGAACTGATTCTGAAAGCCAAAGGAAATGCCACGTAGGAAGAACATAGCAAACGGGGCGCTGTGGGGCAGTTGGACTAGATGACCTTCAAAGTCCCTTTTCAACTCAAAAGATTCTGTGATTCCCTGATTCTAAGACCTTCGTGTGCCAGGTTGATGCAGGACAGCCCCTTCACAGTGACAGGCCATCCCATCTTGTGTTGTGCTCAAGAAACGTTTAGATGTTGTGCTGAGGGACGTGGTTTACTGAGGAAGTATTGGTGGTAGATGGACAGTTGGACTGGATGATCTTGGAGGTCTTCTCCAACCTTGGTGATTCTGTGATTCTATGGTCTTCATTGAGCACCACTTCCATGGTGGCAGGGATAGGACCGGGGAAAGTGCAGCTGGGCATCCTGTTGCCTTTCACTCATCCAAGACATATCCTGCTGGAGGCAAAAGGCCACTTTTTGCCCCAGATCTGACCATTCTCTAGTTGCACTTCCCTTTGTCTCTACAGCTTTTTTCCTTACTATGGTTCCCTTTGTTATTTTCCATGCATGTTTGTCCTCACCGTAAGGAACAGCACCGCCTCTCCCCTACCCTGAAATGGAAGCAAGTTGGACACTCTGTTCCCCAGAAAGCCCCGGGGGGCAGCGGGACATTATTTTAGTATTGTTTACACTTCTGATCATCAGACCCAGCAAACGCCCACAGGCTGGAAACCCATCCTAATTGTTGTGAGTTGTTTTGTTTTTTTCCCCTGGTGGAAAAAAATCTGTTAGTTATTAATCATCACCAAAACCTTGGTTTTCAGCAGTGCTGAGATGTCTATAGTGCATCCAGGGAGTGACAGACATTGTGAGAAGGGGCTGTATCACGGGCATGCAGCTGAGAACCTGGCTCCAAGAGTTATTTAAGTAGCTCAGCTCCTTAAAGTGCCCTGCCATTCTGTTCTCAGTACATAGTCATGATGTTCCCTATGGGGATATTTGCTTCAAACATTCCCACCCTCCAGAAAATTCTGAATTTGCTTCTCCTCATCATTCCAAGATCCAGTGAAACAAAGACAGTATTTATAACGTAGTATAAACTGGAGACTAAATAATAGGACATTGATCTAGCTGCGTACCCACTCAGATTCTGTCTTCCTTTCTCTGTTATTCTCATCTATCCACTTGTTTATTCATTCATCCATCCCCTTACACACATTATCTTCTATCATTGTGTACTTATCACTGTAGGTACAGATGACATGCACAAATATATACTTGCCTACATGCCCCCATCAGAGCAGTCTTAGATTTGATGTCATCTAAACCATTCAAAACAGTGCAGACAATATTTGAAGTTGCTGTTAGTGGAACGCACCGATGCCTTCCTACAAGACACATAGAAAAAGAGAAGGATGTGAAACTGGCTGTTGTTCTAAATCATAGAATCATATAATGGCTTAGGTTGGAATGGAGCTTAAAGATCATCAAGCTCCAAACCCCTTGTTGTGGGCAGGGTTGCCAACAAATGTACCTCCACATCTGTGTTTGGAGCAGAAGACTGTTTATCAGAAGGAGCTACAAAAGAAGTCTGCTCTAGGCATGAATTAGGCAAGCAAGACAGGAAGGAAGGAGGGAAGACGTGTTTGGTCCTAAGGATGCACCAAGCCAGAACCAGCCTATAGGACCAAACAGCCAAAGGACAGATGACACACTGAAGACAATACCTCCCCCCAAAAAAGAGGGGCCACGTTTTCATCTTGCTTCTAATTACACCTTCATTTGGGGAGAAATGCCCATAGTGAGAGGGAGAGAAGATGAGGACTGATGGCTTGCACCTGCTGTTACCTACATCCACAGTTTCCCCTCCCCACAAAAGGTAGATGCCTGTGTCCACCCCTGAAACAGCAAATCAGCCATTCCTAATTGAGGGGTACAAGTGACCACCCTCTGGCACCTCCAGCAAACCCATCCTAGCATCCCAAATGGCCTCCAGCTGAAATATAGCTGTGTCTCTGACAAAGGGCCCCGAAAAGCACAGCTCCATGCACCGAGCCCTGACACATTGCTGGAAAGGTCCACCTCCCACCCAGTCCAAGAATAACAAACCTTTGCAATGTGCTCTCATATATCAACAATTAAGGACAGTAATGATCCAAACAGCCATTTCTCCAGGGACAGGGGGAGGGAAGGAAAACGTGTTAGGCCCTCGAAGAAATGTAAATCCAGTGCCATGCAGGGCTTGGAGTTTTGGCACGGCTCCGGGAGGTTTCATGCAATGAGGAGGCCTGGGATGCATGGCTCATGTGGAGGGATCAGTGGCGTTATTGAACACAGCCTCCTTGGGGACAAAGGCTGAGCCCAGGTTTTGGGGCACCTCATGCTTCCTCCTCTTCTCATCTCTGGGCATTGGATGGTATTGATCTCCAGATCATGCTGCGTGAGGCTCTAGCCAACTTCAGGGCACAGTGCCCTACAGAGCTGCTCCCCCAAAGACTACCAGCCAGGTTCAGAGTGCAAGTAAGGCCACATCGTTAGCAATCACCATCTAGAAGCAGCTAATTCTGCCCTATGACAGCTGAATGGGTGCAATGATGGCTTCACCAGGTCTTGCAAGCCCTGTGAAGTGGTTTAACGGGAGCACAGAACCTGCTGGGAACGGCTCCGTGGTGTTGGCTCATGGGGGCTCCAGGAATGGAGCAGACAGATGGACTCTGGTTTTCAGCCATCCTGAAGATCTGTCGGCAGCAAACGGGGCCATCTGGATGTCTTTTTGGTGGAATTACTCCCGTGGTTCTCCTGGAATAAGTGTTTCACCCCCACTGGAGGGCTGCAGCTTGCTCTCCTCCCTATCCTCGGGACAGCTTGGCTGCAGCCATGTGTGAAGGCATGGGACAGGAGAGCCTGCAGAGTGTGAGAACAAAGTTCTCACCTCCTCAGCCAAATCCTTCTTTCCACGTGGGAATAAAGGAGAAAGCTCATAGAAATGGCTTGTCCCATCCTCTGTCCTGCTTATTCTCCCTTCCCAAACAGCATGAAAGCTGCTGGAAACCTGTCTGAGCAAATTGTGATCATCCAAACAAGTGTGGGGGTTGGAAGTGGTCACTTTGCCATTCCATGCATCTATTAACTTATTCAGGATGATGAGCTAGGAAAGGTTTTGCAAGTTCTTATTCTCCAACAACAACAAGTTAGATTTAGACCTCAGACATGTAGGGTACAGCTCTGCTGAGGACTAAATTTTCACCACTCCAAGAAACACCTGGGGCCTACTCTTCACCCTTGTACTCTAGTGGTGCACAAAGATGCTATGTTGCTTCTTATTGCACACTGTGTGCCGTGGGACATCACTGCCATCTTCTCACCCAGCCAAACACATCCACCAGGCTGCTCTGGCAGCTCTGCTCCACAACGTGAAGAGCAGCCTCTGCCCACTTGGTGGTTTTGAACGCAGATTGGCTGACCGAAGGGGTTTATACTAATAATGCTTCCTTCTTGGGTCCCTGTTGGACGTCCATGCGCGGCCAGCATTGGTCCGCAGGTTTCTCAGAGCTGGCTCTGCGTCTACATGCGCTGCTGAGCCAAGGCACGTTCTGAGCAGGGCTGGTGGAAAATTCTGGACGGGACCATCTTCTGTTGGCAAAAGCAACATCAAAGAAAACCAAATATTTGGTGGGTGTAGCTCAATTTCCGTGAAATTCTTGACAAAATTGCGAAGAACAAAAAAAAAAAAAAAAGACTACCAAAAAAGCGTCGCCGCAACTTTGAATTTCCCATTTCAGTTTTCTCCTTTCCCTTAGAATGGCGAGCGCATACATCTGGTGAGACAAAGCCTGCTGTAGTATACATTGCTGCTTTGTTTGATGGTGTTTTGACTTCTAAAATGACGTCTGTCCACAGCTTTAATATCTCCCAACGTGCTGTTATTTTGATGCAAAGCATTTCTGAAGCGTTGGAGTGAAGTCTTCAGCACTGTCAAAGCAGAACAATCACAGACCATCAGCTAGAAAAAATCCTACAATGCTGAAATGCACCGGGTCAATGTTATGGACAAGACATATTTCACTATTTCCAACTAGGGCTCTTTTGGAAACGCTGTTTCACAAGAAGTTTCAGATTTTCACTTCTGTGCTCCAATTTGGAAGGGAAGCAAGAAGTAGAAATGTTGGCATTTCCCCTGGGGTGGAAATCTGATTTTCCAAAAAGTTTTAGTAATAGTCTGGGTTAGAGGGAGACGTTTTAAAACCCGTTATTAAAAATGATTGTTCAGCCAGTAAAAATGGTGTGAAAGGAATGGATTCAAATATAGATTTACAGGTTTTTTATGTTTCCCCTCCGTAACTAACATACCTTTTTATAGATATACTTCACCTTCCCAACACTCCCTCTTTGTACCAACCATCAGTGCTTTCCGATGCCCTGGTTGACCTGATCAACTGAACTGCAAGCAACTGTTCCCGAGCTTCCATGGAGTAGAGACAACTGTTGCTTTTATTTCAAACCTCAAAAAGAAGCTGTGCTTGAAAGCTAGTCTGATTTTTTAATACATCATTGGCTTAATAAAAAGCATGACTTCTTCCTCCAAGACTTGCCTAATTGTTAATAGGAAACAACTGATGCCAGAAAAATGCCTGCTTTTCTTAGTGTGCTGCTGTTATGTTGCATATGGCTATGGTAAAGACTTAGACCACGAGAGATCTCAGAACCATGGGAGTTGGAAGGGACCTCCGGAGATCCTCTACTCCAATCCTAAATTCAAGCTCCTTCCTAAATTTACATCTGCAATATCGTACTTAATAACCATGGCTGGATTTATTCTCCCTAATTTATCTAATATCGTTCAAATTCAGTGGGCTGGGATATGTTAAAATAATCCAAGCCAAAGTATAATTCCTGATTCTTTTTGTCTTATAGGGGGAAATCCTGCTACCTCGTTTTATTTTTTATTCATATGCTAAACTTTCCTTTTATCCCTTCTATCACAGTGCAATGAATGGCACTTTAACCAGTGAAGATCGTTGTGTGTTCAGTTTAGATAGTTAACCACCCATAGAATCATTAAGGCTGGAAAAGACCTCCAAGATCATCAAGTCCAACTGTCAACCCACCACCACCTCGCCCACCATTTGGATGCTGATTTCTGCTTCCTGGTGCTTCACATCTCCCAGAGGCAGACTTTTTTTGGTCAGAATACAATTGATTCTATCTATCTCCCACCAAAATAGTAGAATTTCTTCAACACTATAATTGTGTGTACACGTTTTGGGGGAATCCTCTTTGGAAGAAGAGTTTTATGGCAAACTGACACAAGTGCCCATATCACACTGTCTCTTGTCAAGACAGATGATGATGTAGGGAAAGTAACATGGGAAATAAGATGTTATTTGGTAGGTAAATTGTTCCACTTGTGTATGCATTCATAGGCAGAGATAATCTAAGTTCCAAATGCTAAAGAAGTCACTTGATGGCCTGAAAGAAGGCCTGATAGAAAGTAGGGATATTTAAACCAGGAGCATCCAATGAGGAGATGAAGATAAAGGAGAAGGGGATCTGGGTAAGGAAGTGATAAATAATTCATCATCCCATGAAACCTAAAACAACAACAAAAAACCCCCATGAACTGTAATTTAGATTAAATTATTTTAGCATGTTCCAAGCAGCCACTGATGTTTTTCTCTCCTGTTCGTAAAATCAGGAGCAGTCAGCATAAAATATGGGGATGGCTCTTTATTAGCTATATGTGAAAATGAGTGTACATAAAGAATCTCTAAGGGAAACTCCTGAGTCTGGGCTAGCAGTCAAGCCCGGACCCTTAAATCTTAATAAACTAAGACACAACTTCTTCTGGACAGGGATCAGGAGGAATCAAAGTCAATCGTCTTCTTCCTGGCTTGGATCTTAAATGCAGAACCAGCCTGTGCTTGGGGCAAATAAGCTGATTTTCTAGCCTTAAATAAAATAACCCATAAAGTTAACCCTGCGACACGTACTTCTGTAGAGGGGAGCAGGGTTAATTGGCACGTTTGTTTGTTTGCTTATTTTTAATACAGACAGCTTCAGTAAGCCAAATTCGTCCCAGATGTTCCTCAGTTGACCTCAGAGGGGTTATTCTGCTTTGACTTTGATAGAGTCGTGCTGGGGTGAATTCATTTGCAGACCTGCCACCTTCTGCGAAACGGCTGCCAAGGATTTTGCCTGCAGGGAAAACTCCCTGCCTAGCTGGGATGCCTGGCCCTTTCCACTGCTGCCTCTTCCCAGAAAATCAAGCTGTTCAAAACTCTCTGAGTCCCTGAACATGGAGCGTATTGACACCAACACGGCACCCTGGGCTGCACCCCTGATGGGACAGAACAACAGGTTTTAACTCATAGGATGGGTGAGGCCATCGTCTTCAGAGGAAGAAGAGTTTAGCCATGAGAAACATTATCGTGGCTAAGCAACCTGGTGTTAGGAGCTAAACAGAAGCCTTAATCTATCTTATTTCTTAATATAGATGTAGCTTCTGGGACTGTGATGTAACCAAGACGACAGCCTGGACAGTTGTAGAATCATAGATTCATAGAACCATAGAATCATTAAGGTTGGAAAAGACCTCTAAGACCATCTAGTCCAACTGTCCTACCACCAATATTGCCCACTGACCACATCTCTCAGTGCCACATCTCCATGGTTCTGGACACCTGCAGGGATGGTGACCCCACCACTCCCTGGGCAGCTGTGCCAGTGCCTGACCACTCTTTGGGGGAAGAAATTCTTCTTAATACCCAACCCAACCCTTCCCTGGTGCAACACGGGGCCATTCCCTCTTGTTCTATCCACCATTTCAAAGATGAGAGGCTGAGCTCGGTAACATCTGCCTCTGAACTTGATCTGTCACTTGCAGTAGAGGGGCCTGTTGGATGAGATGTTGGTCCAGAATCTGGTTTCATGGAGTAAGAGAATACTAAATGTGGAATTAAGAAGGTCTTCTAAAGATGGGCAGCAATTTCTCCGATTTTGGAGTTGGGTATGGTTGCATCCAGTCCGGGTTCAGGTTCAGTTCAAGACAACACAACAATAAAACCGATGTTTGATTACCAGAAGAAACCAGTCAGAACCCACGCCCATCAAACTCAACTCCTGGTTCAAAACAGGGTGCTGAAACTCAAAATTGAGACTATTGTTTTTTGACCATGCGTTTATTTTCTGACTTCAGCGGTAGATTTTCTTTTTCCGAGGACTTTTTCTGTTGTCAAATAAACACAGCCTTTTTTAAGAGCCCTTTGTTTGGGTGAAATAAAATAACATCTAATATATCCTCTGCCACACTGGATGTCTGCAACAAACATGATGAATCTGAGGACTGAAAATGTTCTTTCAGCACACGCTTGTGCTGCTGGAAATGGAACTGCCAGAACAACTTTTGCTAGTTGACACATCTTAGGCATGACATTTTTATGATATTCCCCTTAGATTAATATGTCCTCTTTCTTTTTTTCCCCCTGATTGAGACATAGTTCATCTGCAAATGAATCAAAACTTGGCCCGGCCTTTTTGGGAGCTTTCATTCTTTCATATATCTCTTCCTATTTAGAGATCTCCTGAGCTTTAAGAAGAAGAAATTCCAGACCTTTGTCTGATCTTTCAACTCTGAACACAGTTAACGATGATTCCATATAACATCGCCTTCTGCTTCTCTGTGAAATATTTCCATCTGCCTATTGATATTAATGAAGAAGATTTATGGAAAAAAAGAGATTTTTTTTCCCTTTTTTTTCTCCTTTGATGCAAGCAATCTTTCAAAGGAAAGCAGAAAAGTTTCAGTTTTCCACTCATATGACAAAAAGCATAAAAGTCATTTCTCAGCAGCCTTCAGCTATTGAAAGATGTTTGTTTTCATCTCAGTCTTTCCAAGCAATTATGACACATTCAATGAATCTTTGCCCCTTTTTGTCAAACAAAGCAGATGGTTCAATAAGCCCATGGGCAGCAAAGGATCCCAAGTTCTAGGAGTCAGGCAACTGTGTCACCAAGCACCATTTCTATCAGAAATAAAGGAAATGCCACCAGCAGGGAGAGAAACTGCAGCATACGAGGAGGGAAGACAAGGCATAGCCATGTGAATCACAGTAGGTTAGTGGCAGGGATGAAGACAGACTCAATGACCAGACCAGATGAAGACAGACCCAGTTATTGCTGACTCCTCCATCAATGAAAGGGAGGAGGAGGCAGAAGATGTGTTGTGTTGGTAGGTGCCAATTTCTACTGGAGGGAAGTGCTTTCCCGTGAGCTTTTCTATACTGCTTGGAGGCCCCTAAACAAAACCTTAGTCCAGTGCTAATGAGGCTCTTTCCTGTAACTCCAATGGGAAAAGGTCATGTGTTTTAGGAACAGAAGAAAGAAAGAAAAAACTCAAAAACTCTGCTCCTCTCAATGTCAGTGCTCAGGCTTAAGTGAGCCAACATAAATGCATTTGGGCAACAGAGGGTTTATTGTTCCCATGGACCTGCTATTTTCTTAAGTGAGTGAATATATGTTTGGGGGGAAAGGTTTTGACAGTGCTGGTTAAAGGCATCATGCGTTAAAGAGAGTTTGGATGTTACCTCCTTACTCACCCCCCCTTGCCAGCGGGTCACGCTGCTATTTGTCAAGAGGAAAAATCCTTCTTTGCAGGGAAGCAGTCGTGAGTTTGAGAAAAACCCTGCAAAGCTGCTATTTTCTTTCAGCAGTGGGAAAAGAGCTATAGTGGCTGTTATGCCATCATCCAGACCCTTCCTTCTCACAGAACCTCCTGGAACGTGCTCAAGACGTATAGCCCCAGTTAGGCTCCTAACTAATGAGTGTCTGGTAAAATCTGGGGCAGCTCCCAGTGGTCTGCTTTTATAGGAAGTGCTTTCTGGGTGAGGGAAACAGGAGAGATCAACAAGACAGAAAGAGAACTTCCTTGACTTCCTGGGAGATGCAGGACCAACTACAGTTATGTTCTCGTCATCGCACTACAAAATCGGAGGCTCCATTCTCTGTAAAACACACTGAGATGCTGCAAGCTCCCCACAGAAGCGTATGACATCAGGAACATCAGTCAAATGGGGTGAAATAACCTTTGCAAAAGGGAGAGGACGCAAAGTTCAGACCACACAAGAATGGGATTCCCATAGTCCCTCCTGGCTGTGCCATCTCCCTTTGAATTTCCCTTTCAATTTCCCCCAGCAGTGGCCATGCTGAGATGCAGATGTGGTTCCTGTAGGCATGGCAGCCTGCTAGCCAGATACCGGCTGCTCTTCATGCTAACACTTCACTTAAGAGATCCACACAGCCCCTGCAGGGAGGGAGATGTGCGGAGGGAAGGGCACAGAAGCCGTGGTCTTCCCCTCCCCTTGGCAGCAGCCTATGGATTCAGGAACTCACTGTAATTGGTTAACTATTGCCACTGGTGAGAAAAAAAATCACATCTCTGCCATAAGAAAGCAACGAAGGACAGACTGGAAATGTGATGGGTACAAATCTGCAAGAGCTGCAGAACACAAAGACTGCCCAGATGGCCCAGGACCGTTCTGTCTATCTATCAGAGTAGATCTGCTGATCTATCACACTGATCTATCTCTCCCCTTGCTCCCATGTGCTTGCCTCCGTGTACATACTGACACCATCTCACTCTTTTGTTTACTTAATAAGCAAGGGACACCAGAGATGTGTAGATTGAGGCACTTCAGCGGGTGCCTACAGGTGAGGCACCCACTGACCTCTCAGGTTGGACAGTGAAGATCCACATATCATGGAATCATAGAATCCTTAGAGTTGGAAGGGGCCTTTAAAGGTCATCTAGCCCAACTCCTCTGCAATGAACAGGGACATGCACAGCTAGATCAGGTTTCCCGGGGCTATGATTCTGTTAACAGGATGATTTATTGACCTGCATGGGGAGGGCTAGCGTTGTTTGAGATTTAAGGGTGTATTCAAGGCATCTGTATAGGGTCGACAGAGGTGGCACAGGATTAATAGGAGGTGAAGACCTTTTTGCAGTGCCTGCACAAACAGGGAGGCACTTCCTAGGATTCTCAGATGAGAATAAGTGCTTATGTTTAGACCCCTAATTAGTGCCCATGGTCTGACCTGAAGAGACCTCTGACTGCAGCAGGTGTTCAGACAACCCACTTGCACGGAGACTCTATTTCTGACTCTCAATCTGCATGCAGAATGAGGCCTTAATTATTCACTTAGTTGATGTAGTTCAGGGCCATAGGCCTACAGACAATCTCATTCTCCTGTCTGACACAGTTACCTTTTGTAGGGGATGAAGCCCCTTTCCGGGTTGCCAACTTCTTTCCATTGACCAAAGAGGACGAAAGAAGATGGGTTCAGACAGGAAACAAGAATTTAGACCCAGCTTGTTTAAATTTAGCTGAAACTTCATTCTTCATCTGCACATCAGCATCTCAAGGTCAAGAAAAGCAGCAACAAGTTCATCCTTTTCAGCATCTGCTTTGGAATGTGGGGTGAAGAAAATATCCCTTCTGATGCAAAATTGGTGCAAGAGACCCTTCCAGGGGGGGAAAAAAGGCACATGGGACTGATAAGTGTCAGAAATCCCCATCAGAAACATGACATCAGCAGAAAGGTCGTGATAAAAGCCTGATAGTGGCATTTCTGAGAGGCAGGGCGTGTAACCTAAAAGCACAGGAAAGTAGCCAAGCAACACAGAACAACAGTTTTAGCTTAGAAATATCTCCAGAAAGGGATGTTTTGGGCAGAATCCAAGGTGAATGAATGCATGTCCCATAAAACTGCCAGATTAGAAGAGGATATCTCACATCTAAGCATTGGTCACAAGGCCTTGATGAGAACAGAGACAGAAAGCAGCAGGCTGTGCTGGGACTGGTGTCTGGATGGGACCTTCAAAGCAGAAAAGACCACAAAGCCCTCAAAACAGAACAGAAACGTGGGATGGATAATAGACATAACACTGCCAGAAGGTGCTCAGGGTGCGGAATTTGAAAGCACAATGTAATAAGGAGGAAGAGATGAGGAGTTTGGGCAGTGAGGAGTCTCGTGGCAAAGGGAAAGGATTTGCCTCTGTCCCAGGATGCCATGAATCTCATCACGACACACAAAGGGCTGCATCACAGCAACCAATACCAATCCCAAATTCACACCTCCGAGACTCCATGTTTGAGCTCGCTGCTCCTTGGGGAAAATAAGGGGGGAAAATGCAAGCAGAATCTCCCAGGTGATCCCTCTCTTGGGCAGAGCCAAAGTGCAAACCTGCAGGGAGATGCATAGGAGCACACAGTGCCATTGCTGTCACCAGCATTGAGAAATGCATTATCAGGAATAATGAGATCAGCTCAGTGATGATACAGCCAGCCCTATTTTTTAACAGAGTCACAACGGCCTGCATAAAACCACAAGTTCCTCTGGCACGTGGAGAGGTCTGGAAGGGAAAGAACACCAGAGTTACTGTACAGTATCAGCTGTGCTAAAAGGGGACTGCACGGAGAGGCCAAGGAATGTGCAGCCAGAAATTCTGAGAAAGAGTCAGTATGGACACGATGTGCTATGCAAAGACAGGAGGGAGCGTATTTTTTCAGCTTCAGTACATCCACAGGTTGGAGGAGTGGTCTGCATGGCTGCTCCTGGGCTGAGAACCCAAGGTGGCAAAGCAAGGAGGCTTTCCTTCCTCGTGTGATACCCAACGAGGAGCCACGGAGGCCTCTGAACGCTGAACAAACTGTGAGATGCACCCTGCTGCTTGTCAGTGTTTAGGTTTGGGGTTTTTTTTTTGTTTATTTTATAGGGATGCTGCCAACTTCCACATCCTTGTTCCCGCAGTGAGCCTGCCCCAGGAACAACCGCTGCCCAAACCCTGCCTTCGGGTCACAGACAGCAGCGTGCACCCCAGAAACTGTGAAGCTCGGAAAATAATTGCTGCTTCCCATGCATACCAACATCCTGCCTTGCCCAGAAACCAGGAGAAGAGCCAAGAAATGCGTGCAGCTTGCTAACCAGATACTGTCTGAAGTGAACCAAGATATCTGGGATTTCCATCTCAAGGTGTGAGACTTCCTCCAGAAGCACTCGACTCATGCATAAGAAATGCCAGCGTGAAGTATCTGTGCTGCCAGCTGCTAACAAGGGGAAATGACCCAGAAGGTGCAACACAGCCACAGGACAGCCTTCAATTAGTGGAAAATATTGGTATCCGAGGGCTACTCCTTGGAGAGACTGTGAACAGCCTTGGTGACACCAGTCTATATTTCAAAGAAGCAGCCAGCACTCCAGGTAGGCTACAGGCATTAAACCTGGACAGCCCTTTCCTCTTGCTTGACCAATCTGGTGGCCTTCTATGATGGAGCAAGAGCATCAGTGGACAAAGGAAGGGCAACTGATGTCAACTACCTGTACTTGTGCAAGGCCTGTGACATGGTCCCACACCACCTCCTTGTCTCTAAATTAAAGAAATACAGATCTGATGGCTGGACCATAGAATCGTTTGAGTTGGAAGGGACACTTAAAGGCTGTCTGGTCCCACTCTCCTGCAATGAACAGAGACGCCTATAGCTCCACCAGGTGCTCAGAGCCCCGTCCAACCTGACCTTGAATGTCTCCATGGGTCACCCACCACCTCTATGGGCAATGATCCGACGGTTCTAATTAATGAGAGCTGAGATGGGCCAAGAGGGGAAGGCCCACTGCCCGTGCTCCCATTTCCCCTCTCCTGGGAGCCTTTCTCCTACTTCACATCTTCTCAGATTGCCCAGAGAGCTGTGGGTGCCCCATCTGTGGAGGTGCCCATGGCAATGGATGGGGGCCTGGGCAACCTGAGCTGGTAGGAGGCAACCCACAGCAGGGGTTGGAACTCAATGGTCATCCTAAGTACAATCTAAGTCATTCTGTGATTCGGTGAATCCTGCTAGAATGCATTTTTATTGCTTTCTCCCTATTACCTTTTATAATACTAACGCCCTGTGAGAGTTGCCCTGTGCAAGATGCAGTCACCTCCTGTCCATCTATCCCAGCACCAATGTCCCCATGCAACCCCCAGGCAGCTGATGGCAGTGGGCAGAAGTCATCACCTGGAGCAGCAGAGACCCTGGGGTCAAGCAATAACCACCCTGGAAGGGAAGCCAACCCAGGCATCCCTTCTTCCTGCCCCAGGCTCCCGTCACACTTGAGCAGAGGTGGCGTTACACATTCCCTTTGCCCTCCTTTTTCCTTCCAAGTGAGTTCAACAGCTGCTCCTCTCCACTCCGACTCGTCCTGCCCTGCACAGACGTTGATGTGGTTGCGGAAATTGAAGGCGTGATAGATGACAGAGTTGAAAGAAAACACAGAGGGTGCTGGGTTTGCCTATTTATAGCGGCCAGTTCAGAGCCTGCCACTTAAATATACATTCCTGATAAGTGAATAATCTCTGGCAGGGCATAAAAATAGCTCTGCGGCTCCAACCATAATTACACGGTCATGGCTCAGTAACCTGGCCTGTATCAAATAGGCTACGACTGTCACTGATGGGAAAGGACAGAAGCAGTGAGGAGAAGGACAATTTAAAGTTCAGGGCAAAACACAGTGTTTAAAATGCTAAATATATGACTATAAGCTGCAGGGACTGGGCTCAGGAATGCTGCAAGAAGTCCTCTTGACTTTGGGGCAGGGGAGGAGCGGAGACAGACAGGATACTTTCCATCCTGCTCAGAGTGCTCAGAGGAGGAGAACCTGGTTTTCCCCACACACAGACTACTGAACCTTCTTGACCTCTGCTTGGCCAGATGCTCCAGGGACAGCTGGTGGAGGAATCAAATGCATCATCTGACTGGGAAGGATGGAGGGGGACATCAAGCCAAATGGGTCGCAAGGTCCAGCCGGACCAATGTCCTGTCTCTGACAGCTGCAAAGCACCAGCAATTTGGATGGGAAGGTGTAGGACATATGCAGAAAAGACATGTGGGAGTATCATCCCTCTATGTTAAATCTCCTACTTATAAACTGTTATAAACCCTGAAAATGCAATTCTTGAATACTACGGAACTATAAAATCGCAGGGGTTGGAAGGGACCTCTGGAGAGCCCTCAGTCCAGCTCCCATTTATAAAGCAGGTCCCTTATCATGCCTTGCAGAACTTTTAAAAACCTTTAAAATACTTTTTGCAGAACTCTTGGCCTCAGCAGCACCTTGCGGTGATGAGATTGACAATCTCATTATAACCTACTTCTGAGCAGTTTCAGCCCGTATGCAAATAGGAGTACCTTATGCTGCTGGCAAAGCGCTCACATCTCCATGTTCCCATTGAGAGGAACCACAGCCTTCCACCAACACACAACAGCTCGGGCTGAGAGCGGTCTCCAGCTGTACTCTGAAGGTGACAAAGGGTGGGAGAAGGACGGACTTGTTCATGAGCTCCAGTTTCTCCCAGAAGATAGACTGTACGTTTTCCCTTTGCAGAAGGCAACGAAAGCCCTTGCATGTGGGTTACTTCACCCTTCCCTGCCCTGCACATCTGTCAGGAATTGCGTGGAGTTGACCTTTCCATATGGCAGAGATGACCAAGGTGAGCCCTTTTCCTCTAAGGTACTACAGCCCTGAAGTCAGGAACGAGGTCTGGTAGCTAAGGTCAGCAATAAAGGCAGGACCAACAGGTTCTGGTTGAAGGTGACTAACACTGGGATTTCCAGGACAACGTGAGATTAATTCAACAACCATTGCTGTCTAAAAGTTAAGTGTTGATCTGACCTATGGAAACCTCGTTACCACTGCAGGCAGAGCTCATCCTGCCGTAGGGTTACTCCTATCCCAGACCCCCACTTTTGGATGGATTCCTTCTCTTGGAGGAAGCCCAGGTAATTTGGGCAAGATGAATGACTGCGAGATGGCTTAAAGTGAAATGAGACAAATCCCTCCCTCGATCCACTGGGTTTGTCAATGTGCTATCAGCCTTGTTAATTTGGGGACAGATTAGATCAGCACACAACCCCAGGTTGCCTAGTGTGCAGACAGCTTCACCCAGAGGGAAGGCATGACAGAGTTTTAAAGCTTAAGGTTTGTTCCAAAGAGAGGAAGAAAGATCAGATATCCTGTGTCGTTCTACAGCTATCTTGGTTCTTCAAGCAAATAAAATTTGGGGACCAGTTTGCGATTACATTTTCATGCATGGTTTCAAAAGCAATTGTTTCCAGGGGGTTGGAGCTTGATGATCCTTGAGGTCCCTTCCAACCCAAACCATTCTATGATTTACTATCAGAATGCCCTCAGGAGTCTGGAAGCAGTCACTCTTCCCTCTCAAAATCTGAAAAACACTTTAACACATTCCTAAAGCCTTCATAATATCTATCAGAACTCCAAAATGTCCCTCATCTCGGAGATCTCTGCTTGCTGCTGTGGGCCCAGTGGTCCTAATGCAAGGTCCAAAGCACTCACGAGGGGAGGAAGAGAATTAAGTTTCAGTAACCATCGAGAAAAGCACTTGTGGCCAAAGAAGAGAGGTGATTTGCTCAAAGCAGGGCTGGGATGGGAGGGCAGGTCACCCTGAAGGTAGGAAGGTCCCCTCCAATCCAAGCCATTCTGTGACTCTGTGTTTTTGGGGCACACTGCCTCTCCATGGCTGTAGTTTCTTTCTTCCTGGGGTGCTCTGAGGGGAAACACTTCATTCTTTCATTGAGGATCATAGAATCATAGAATCACAGAATGGCCTGAGTTGAAAAGGAACACAACGATCACCTCATTCCAACCCCCTGCTATGTGCAGGGTCCCCAACCAGCAGCCCAGGCTGCCCAGAGCCACATCCAGCCTGGCCTTGAATGCCTCCAGGGATGGGGCATCCACAACCTGGCAGGACCTCAGGTGCTGTGACAGTAAAAACAAAAAATGCAGGAGTAGAGAAAAAAAAAAAAAATCAAAGGTGCTTTTGTTTCTTTTGCCCAACCCAACTGCCAGAGGAGCCGAAGCCATCCTGACGACGAATGGACAGAAACCATGAGGAAAACCTTTTTTGCTTTCACTGGGGAGCTGCCACAGGAGCTGGATGAGCGTGAAAACACTGCTTGTTATTACAAGATCTCACAGCTTCTCATCCATCACAGCTAGCACAGCACAAACCCACTGAAACGCATTACCCAGCAAAGCCCTATAAACGTCGGGGAGGGGGGAGCGGAGCTCTGCTTGGTGCTCTGTCAAACCACAGCATCTTAAGTGGCACAGGGTAACATCGGAGATGACAGGTCATTAGACCACATGGTTTATATTAATCACTTGATTACACAGAAAATATTGCAAGCCTCTATGCCTGCTTCCAAGCTGTGCTTTAACAGAGAGCTTTGCAAAGTCTATGTTTGGCGAGTTAGCTGGTAGGAGACAGCCCCTCTGTCCCTTCCTACAGAGTTCCAATGCTAACCCAAATCTTGGGTAAAATGTTTGATGTTCTGAGCATTAACAGTGTGACTTTCTGTAATTGTGTGAGATGTAAGTGGCTCTGCAGACAGGGGAAGTGCGCACACTATAACTGACTGCTCACTGGGTTCACTGCTTGTTCTGCTGCGAGCACTGGGTTTAGTATCCCCCTCTTGCCCCATTCATGCATTTGGCTTTAAAGCATTGGCATCCACAGCTGAGCTCCCATGCAATGTGGCATCCAGCCTCACTCAGCCTGCCTCTCCTGGAGATCATTAGGCAGATTGTGACCATCACAGCTTGAGTCCATGCGTGGCTGAGGGGATATGAGCTATCCAGGCGATGCCCAAGGCTGTTTGTGCCCGTCTTCACCCCAAATCCTTGTGCAGTAACGATGCTCAGAAGCAAACACTGCCCACAGCCCCAGCTGACATCTGCCCAGACTTCAACTTCTCTGAGCTCTCCTTAAGGTTCTCCTGAATGTCATTTTCCCTCGTGGACCAGGCACCCAAAGCTCACGGGCTCTTCTCCGAGTAGGACGAAGGGATATTTTTGTTTCCACCTTCTATGCAATAGGGAACACGCTGTCATTCGTTTACCATTGCAAAACCCTTTGATTGAAAAGCAGAGTGGGAGAATTACATATTAGAAGACTCTAAAAATCCAGAGACCTCAGCTGATGCTGGCAAGCACTCTTGGAGCCAACACTTGACCAGCCGCTCCGTTTATTAAAGGAAAAGCCTTTTGTACTTGACTCCATCCCGTCTTAAATAAGTACTGCTCTGGTTGTGCTGCAACACAAAATCTTCACTCCCAGCCCCGGAGCACCACTCGCGCTGTGCACAGCCACACGTAGGCACTTGGCGTGGGCCCTTGCCTATCTGAGCTGCGGAGCTCCAGCACTGCCACCTCTTGGCAAAGCCAGCAAGGTCTTGCTGCCACCAAACCAGCATGGCAAATGCTGCTTGGAGGGAAGGGGAAAAGCAAAACGTCAACGTTGTGTCCGGAAAGGAGGCAATCAACCAACGTTCTCCAGAAGGTGACGGCGTGAGCCCCCTGCCCCGTAAACTAGAAGGAAAGTCACACTTTACCCTATTGCTTTCCTGGCTGTCCTCCGTGTCCCCTCGGCACATCCAAACCAAATCCCCCTTGCTCATTAACTCTGCTTTGCCGTCTCCTCTTCGGGGCCATGTCGACGTCGGCACTGGGGAATGTGTTTGTGTTTGTTTTGACTTTTGCCCTGAGCCACCACAAATCCTCAGGGCCAGATTTCAACTTGACACTCCGCTCGGGGGAAGGCAGCCTGTCATCAAGGCCTTTATGTTGTGGGAGGGGAAGCTCATGCTTAGCGTCAGCCCAGGAGGAGAAGGAGGGGGAGGGGGGGGGGGGGTGGAGAGGGACGACTGTTCTTTTCGCCGTCCAATTTGGGGCCCTTTGCGCCGTCCTTGGCCTCTGTCGCTCCAGGTTCTTCCTGGATGTCTCCTCTCTGCTTTCCCTCCAGAGTCAGCTGTCAGGCTGCTGGAGACCGTGTCCCAGTCCCCCACCTCTATAGGAAACCACGACGCGGGGACCAGGCTGACCCCAAGGCCTCCTGCTCTACCCAGGCCAGGAGCAGCCGTGGGAGCGCTGGCACAGTCTGTTTCACATTAAACGGGATTTTGTCTTCATTAATTAGCTGGATTTCGTTTTATTATTATTATTATTATTTTAAGATGACGATTTCTTTTTTACTCTGCTGCCAAAGCCACTGGGAGACGTCCTGGCCTGCCAGCATCTTCACTAGAGGAGAGGCGTGATGTCCGTGCAAGTTGATCCTCTATGGCCCGTGTATTTCACCATGGGACTCAGGCATCCAACCCAACACAATGGAGCCAACGGGCATCCAACCCAACACAATGGAGCCAACGAGCATCCAACCCAACACAATGGAGCCAACAGGCATGCAACCCAACACAATGGAGCCAACGGCCATCCAACCCAATACAATGGAGCTGAAGCATGGCTCAGTTCTGCACAACAAATGTGCCGTGGTGCCAAGCATTTCTCATCTTCCTTTGAGCCTACTTTGCCAACGGCAAACAAAAGGTGGGTGGGATGAAGGCTTGTTTGCTTTTTCTCCTCCCTTAAAATCCGAGGGCATTTTCTTGGGCTGGCAGCCAAAAATTAGGGGGATTTCACAGCTGGCACAGCTGTGAGATGGTAAAGGAGGACGTCCCGAGTGACCCTGAGCATTGTGCTCCTCCTGCTAATGAAGAGCAGGACTTGGCCTTGGACCTCCTCGCTTCTAGATTGCCAATTTGTCTGTATTCAGCAGAGGGCTCTTTAATCTAGCAGACAACAGTTTAACGAGATCCAATGGCTGGAAACTGAAGCCAGACAAATTCAATCTGGAATAAAGCACACTTCTTTCTCTTTCAGTATGATAATTAACTACAGGAACAACTTACCTAAGGCTGGTGTGGTTTTTCCCTTTGAAATGAAGACGGGATGTATTTCTGAAGCACGAGTGTTCTCCCCCCATGAGTTATGGTGCAGGAGCTCTGGGGCAGGCGGCAGGATTTACGTGGGAGGTCAGAGATCTTTTCTTGTCTTACATTGGATGAATGTACCATTTGCTACAGGAGTTGGATCCTTTTCCTCTCTGAAAGGCTGTGTTTGAAGTGATTAATGTCCAGCAGGATTCCTTCAGTCTACCAATCCATTTCAAATTTTCTTTTGCCTTTTCTGAACCCTTCCCTGATAGGCAGAGGACACCACCATTGACTTCAGCACGAGCCCTACGTCCTGCTCATCACAATGCCTTTTTCCTTCCTGCCTTGTTTTGAAGCAACTGTGTAAAAATTCCCTCATTGAGGAATTAATTATTCTCTGGATCCTTTTTCTGTTGGACCCTCCAAAGCAACCACCAACATGGAAGTGCCTCGGTTCCTCTCACAAGGCTACAGGCAGTGAGGGATCTCCCACATCTAACCTGCCGATTTCTTTTTGGCAGATCCACCAACTTCCACATAATTCTCAGCTATAGGATCTCAGTGCTTTCCTTTATTTATTTTTTTCTGAGAAGCTAGGAATTGCTGGTCAACAATTGCCATTTTTTTCATCAGCATTGGTTTGGGGCCTTTCTTTAGTCCCAGGGTATTTAAAATCCAAAATTCAACATTTCACTTCTTCCTCCAACTTAATTAGGTCTCAGTGAAGGGAGAGGTGGGAACAGCAGATTGGTTTATAAGACATTTCCATGTTATCTCCACTACTGGCCTTGAACCTGTGTTCTTTCAGAGGTTGGATCACACATCACCACGATGGGATTGAAGCCAAGACATGATAAAGCTTTGGGTGCTCCTTGCCCCAGCTCCCCATGTCCGAGCTGCTGAGAGGTAACCAGCAGGTCCAGCTGACAGTATTCACGGTATTTAAGAGCTCACACTCTGTCCATGGGGCAGAGACCTGCATTCTCCATTTCCAAGCATGCCTCAGGCCAGATGATAGCCCAAGAGGCTGCAGCCAGACCCAAGAACACACATTTCCAGACTGTGCAACCCCAATACCACTGTTCTGCAAGCTGATGAGCTGCTCCCTGGCTTCAAGGATGGGTGAGAAAATGCAAAACCAAGATGAGGAGGAGGAGGAGACAGGACTGAACTGGATGAATCTCTCACATTAAGCACATGATCTGGCTGAGTTTCAGGAAGCTTCAATCCACAAAAGAGCTGTGTTGAAAGGCTGGATTTTGAGGTAACCAAAAACTGGCGAAGGGCTTTTAAGATCTCATTACAATCCTTTGTCTCCACTGTGCCCCACTGTCCCAAGATCCCTCTCTTTCTCCCTGCTCCCCTTTCTGGCCACGCATCTCACCACCATCACCATCTCAGTAAGCCCCAGCTGAGGATGTGCTGAGGAGGTGATGGAGAAGTGGGGAGCAGCAGTAAAGTTGTGTCACTGGGAACACTGCAGGTGGAGAGGTGGGAACTGCAGTGGGTCCCAAGAGCCGGAGAGGAGGGGGAAGGCAGTTCACACCATGATCTCCACAGCCCAGTCTGAAAGTAGGACAAGCTCTTGGATGGAAGTGGGAATCTCACAGGGCCGGGCCAGCCAGTCGCACGACGCCATGAAAACAGCCTTTCCTGGCACAGACCTCAGCGTTTCCAGCCAAAACGGGGAAACACAGAGACATGAAAAATAGTGGAGGAAGAGGAGAGAAGCGAGCGAACGTCTCAAAGCACCCGCAAGGGCGGGATGGGACGTGGGGCTGGAGCACGGGGCCACCTCTCAGTGTCCCCACTGCCCTCCTGCATGCACCCAAGGAACACGGAGACGTGCGGACCGTGAGCATCCCAACACCTTGCTCAACAGCAAGCTTTGATGGAGGCGGTTTTTGCTGAGTGCCAGCTCTCAACCGCAGGTCTGAGCTGCGAGGAGCCTTCCTCCTTCCTTCCCCTCTGCGCCATCCCCCCTCACATCTTCATATCCTTGGCCCCACGGCGGCCGCCACCCAAACCACAGCCTAATTTGATGTGTCAACGTGCCCCGCAGAAGCGCATCCAGCTGATGGAAGTGTTTATAAAAAGAAACGTTCCTGCTATAAATGCCTTCAGATGAAATAAAAGCATAAGAGGAGAGGGGGGTGGGAAGGCCATGCTGCTCTTTTGGGGGGTGTCTGGTATCCGGCGTCTTGCTGCAGAAATCATTTTGGCTCTGGGGTTTCAGATCCTCACCCCACCTCCATCCAGCACCTCCTGACCCTTGTAGCTTGCTCTATGGTGATACCAGCTAAGAACAGCCCACACCTGACTCCAGGATGCATCTCCTGGAGATGTCAGATCCTCGGGCTGTTCCGCACTGCTCAGCAACCAGGATGAAAGCCCGTGAGTGAAAATACACACATACATAAACAAACAACATTTGGACCCCTGCTTGTCTAACAGTCTACCCAGTAGCTGGCTCAAGATGCTCTGGCCTTGCAGCCACACAGAAACATGCAAATAGCTCTCTATTACAGCTGGTTCACACCTATGTCCTTAACTACCAGGGAACTCCAGGCCCCACATCTCTCCAGCAGCTGAGCTGTGACCTTTGGTCCCACTTCATCCGCTGGCACTTGGACCTCCACACACAGACATGCACCCAGAATAGAGAGCCTCTCACTCAGGAAATAATGAGGAACAGAGATTAATGATAGGACAGACTGCACTGATCAGGCACAGGGCAACATCAGGCATATGGACAACTCTGCCACTCATCTGCATAAACCCAGCCCCTTTTATCCCCTTATTGCTCTATTTTCCACACCTGTTTCTCTCAAGGCCACCTTGATCACTCCTGTTCCCTGTCTTTATTTCCTTTCCATATATCGTACACCTATAATAAATCCTATAATAAGTTTTGACAATCCTGAAATGCTATTCCGTGTGTCTCATGAAAGTCCCTTGGTCTGTGAGGAGCTCTGGAGCCCACTTCCCCTTGGCACAAAGTGATGGGATGGCCCTGGGTCTGGTGGCACCTGGGCTCTCCTTTTGTGTTGATGGAGATGGGCCCTTATACACAAAATCTACAACCACAGCACCTTCTTTGCCCAGGAAACACCATTCTACAGCAATGGAGTCACCATCCCCTGGAGGCATTCAAGAACCATGGAGGTACTGAGGGACATGGTCAATGGGCATGGTGGGGGTGAGTTGGGGTTGGACTCCATGATCCTGGAGATCTCCAATCTCCATGATTCTATGAGTGAGCATGGTGGGATGGGTTGGACTTCACGCTCATAGAGGTCTCTTCCAATCTTAATGATTCTGTAAAGAGTTTGTGAGTATGGATGCAGCTCCCTCCCTGCCTTGCAATCATTATCTGTCTTTCTGCTGTAATGCTCACAAGTCACTTGGATGCCTTGTTTACTGCTGGGATACTCAACCCAGCCCCTGTGGCTACACTCCTATTTGTCCTATGACCCTAACTCCTTGCTTGAACCGCAGCTGAGATGCAACAAACTCAAGGCACTCAGCATCTTTTTGGCAGAGTAGAGAAGGACTCTTGAAAAAGGGACGTTGCCTGAGCTGTAACCACTGGATAGGAAGAGCTGGGAGTTGAGTTTTCCATCCCTGGGTGACGCACAAACCCCAGAGCAGCCCCCAAAACCTGCACAGCCACAGACACGAAGAGCAGTATTTGCACAGAAAATACTCCTTTCTTTTTCCAGCAGCCACCGTGTAGAAAGCAGCTAACAGCACCTCAAATGGAATACACCGATTTGTTCACACTCGGAGCGTATTCTTTTTCACTGAAGCCTGTCTGTGGTTTTGGCTGGGCGCCGTCGCCTGCCCTGAGCCCAGCAGCTGGCAGCGCCGGCGTGCATGCAGACACGTTGCCAACGTGTGGCTGTCACACAGCCCTGGGATGACAGAAAGGCATTTGTGAATTTACTGGCTAATTAGGAGACAGACATATAGGAAAGTAACTCAAGGGGTGGCAGGTTTCCACCTCCTATGGTTGGACCCAGCCGTGTGCAGAGCAATCAGCGGGCACAGCAGGGGGCAGATGAAGATACCACCCCAGCCTGGGCACTTGGGAGGTTTTGGCATGCCAGCAGCGTGCTTTTGTTTTCCTTTCCTCCTCCAGAAGGTTTTCCCACTGGGGTAAATAGCTCAGCACGCTGTGCTCCCAGCCCCTCTTGCAGCATATCTCTGCTCCATGGAGTACGTTGTACTCCCTGATGCAGAACCCAATGCCACATGGCCACCATCACCCCATCCATGGAGATGCTCACAGTGGATCACACACCTGGCTGCGCACCTCCCATTCAGTAACTCAGGTCTCTGCTCCCAGTCCTGAACATCCCTGCTCCACATGTCAAGAGTCTCTTTTAATTATGGGCGCACTTAGTGTTTCTGGTCTGCAAACAAAAACTTTCTTAACTCATGTTTGCAATGCTGGATTCAAAGAGGCAGCAGCAGTGCTCTATGGGTGCCGCAGTCTCCCCACAAGTCTGATTCCTCAGGGGGGGTCTATGACTGTCCAAGAGTCCCTACTTCTTAATAGTGCTCCTCTGGTGTTCTCCAGCAGCTCAAAGAGATGGGAGATGTCAAACAGCAGACAGAAAGACAAGGGAACAAGCCTCCAAAAGACAACTCATGTGAGACAGAGGAGGCGTTTCTGCCTGGAAATGTCCATCTTTCAAAAGGTTTATGGGGGGTTGTTGTTGGGTTGGTATTGTTTTGTTCGGTTTTTTTTCCAGGGGGTTCAGATGAAGAGGATTTTAGCTTCAATTGTAACCGCCCAACCTGAGCTGACAACGTGACAGATCTTCTGTTTTTTTCCTAGAAATGCTCGTTTTGCAATTTCAGTTGTTGCTGGTGGTCACTCTGTTGCCAGAGCAATAATTCCGGGCCTGAAATCTCTGCTTCTCACTCTCACAACACTCCCAGCCATAGGCCGTTACAAGGAGCAAAGCCATTACAGTGGCAATTCAGCAATGAGCTCCAAGGAAGCTGTGAATAACACAACTCTCCAGTACTAAAGCTCTGAAATTGGCATTGAGAGGATGAAAGCGACTTGCTGGCCATAAATCTCTCCATTGGGCCCTTTCCACCATGCACAAGGTCTTAAGCAAATCCAGGAATTAATTCTCTTGGAGGTATCTTTTTGGCTGCTCTCAATACTGGCCAGAACGCGGAGAGGGAAAATCTCTATTGCTTATGTTTGCAACTCAAAGGACTGCTTCAGGATCCTCTCTAAAGTAAAAGACCAGGAAGGCTGTTAACATTTGCTCCTATTTAATGCTTATTTAGGCTCTGCTCCTACACACTCTGACCCAGTCCTGCTGGCAGCCAAGCCCTGTGACCTCTGGCAAGCCATGAGGTTCAGTGGCCTAACAAAGATCATATTTGGATGGATGTGGGCTTCCAGGGACTTCACTTTGATCAGTGGCAAATGCGTGTGCTGGCCCTCAGGTTGTCCTTGCTTCTCATGGCTGAATGATGGACTCAGACACAAACTCAGCCAGTGCTGCTACCTTTAGGTGCTTCCTTTCTCAAAAAAAAATAGGGGATAAGCAGATGGGTGAAATGGGCAAGGGGATTATGCTAGAAGCAAAGGAAACCACAGAATCTTAGAACATCCCGAGTTGGAAGGGACCAAAAGGGTGATGGAGTCCAACTCCTGGCTCCACACAGGACCACACAACAATCAGACCCTATGTCTGAGAGCACTGTCCAGACACCTCTTGAATTCCAGCAACTTGGTGTCATGACCACTGCCCTGGGAAGGCTCTTCCAGTGCCTGACCACTCTCTCAGTGTAAAACCTTTTCCTGATATCCAGCCTCAACCTGCCCCATCACAGCTTTGTGCCATTCCAAAGCAAACTCAACTTTTCCATCAGCTTAGAGGTGACCAGAGAAGTACCTTCCAGGTCTCCTTTCTTAGCAGTGAATGTGCAGGCAAGAAGAATCCCTTTTGGGTGTGACATCAGAAGTGTGTTCCATGTTGGGGACCCACTGCAGACAACTCAAGGCCAGGCTGGATGGGGGGCTCTGGGCAAACCTGACCTAGTGCTTGACTGAATGGTTGGCAACCAGCAAGTAGCACTGGGGTTGGCACTACTACTACCTGCACATAATCCCCTGGGAAGAAAGCAACAGCAGGCTGGATGTTGGCCAGCTAGAATTTTATGATAGTTTAGAAGGGGATGTGTGTGCTTACAGAGCATGGGCAGCAAGCATTGCAGCGCAGCAAAGGAGACCCAGTTGGATCTTGGCAGGGAGCACAGGGCTCCAATAGGGAAGCAAGCACAATTTAGGACAGGTCAGACAGAAGATTTACTAACTCCAGTCACAATTAGAGAACATTCAGATGGAGATGTGGACATGGTTTAGTGGTGATGCTGGGTTCATAGTCGGACTCGATGATCTGAGTGGGCTGTCCAACCTTAATGATTCTATGAGTCTATGCTTAGTGGTTGCAAAGACTAGACCTTCAGGAAAAAAGAAAAAAAAAAGTAAAAAAGAGAAGAAAAAGATGAAGAAAACAGTCATTCCAATGTTTGGTTCCATTAATTGATGGCTGTTGGTGGAGTCCACAGCGACACTTCCAGTGCTATCACAGCTCAGAAGTGGGGGTTGGAAGCCATCGCAGGCTGCTAGCTTTTAGTAGCAAGGAATGTTCTTTCCGTTAGGACAAACCTCCTAGCCAGACCTCTCAAATCTTAAATATTAATAATTCTGCCGCTGCAATCTGAAGCATGGGGTATTTTACAGCTCTGTTTCTCCACCAGTTTCCCTCCCCCATCTCTGGGCACCTCTCCAGCTCATGCAAACAGCCAACGGTGCTATCAGAGCTCTGCAGCAAACGGAGGTACCCCCAAAGATCCCTCCCCCTCCTGGTGTTGACCGAAGCCCCACGCTCCCCAGGGCTGACCCCCACTGCTGGAGGGTCCAAGGATGGGAGCTCACCCGTGCGGTGATGCGCTGCCCCAGGCCCAGAAGGGCCCTGTGCTGCTCCTTCTGAACTGCTCCCGTTGCTGACTTTTTTTTTTTTCTTTCCTGACTGCAAGGAAAATTTGTCTCTCAGCCAAGCCATCTTAGAGAGCAAGAGTGGCAGAGGCAGGAAAAAGAGCAGATTTGGCGTCACGCTTTCGAGACTGCTCATTTTAGGTAGGATGCAGACATTGGCTGGCGTTCATGGAGACTCAACATATACTTCAATTTCCTCTTTCTCCCCCTGAATCTGAATGCTGCATAGAGAAGCACTGCGAACTCAGGCAACGGCTGACAGGGAAAATGTCTCATTTCAGAGAGTAAAAGGCAAGGACAGCCCTTTTCGCCCTGCTTTGGTATATCCAGAGCTCTCAGTCTCCCCTAATTATTGCTGATTTAAATTGTATGGGGAGGCACACCCTGTGCTGTAAAATACAACCCTCAGGAGGTAGAATAGCAGCCCCTTTCTGACAAGCATCTGGAAGGTAGAAGGGGTTGTGTCAAATTCTGGGCCCTTGAACTGAGCAAGCTGGAATAAATATGTTCAGAAGGATAGTTCTCGGAATGGAAAATCATGGGAAATTAAAGAAAAGAAAAAATAAAAAAAAAAAAGAGCACAGCTTGGATCTAAACTCTCGTGAAGCTGAAGAGGTTTTCATCAGTACGAATCCGAGCGCTGCGAGATCCTGGGAAAAGTCACCCACCTGGCAAGCCAGGCTTTTTCATTAAATGCAGTTTGGAAGGGGGAAAACTATCATCTCCAAGGTCATGTAAGGGACTGCTAATTAATGTCGAAGGAGAATTTGAAGGAGTAACGTCTCCCAGCCAAGGCACATGATTCGGTCTCACTTTTGACAACTGCAAACTTGTGGAACCTACAGTTAATTTTTTCCACTCTGCCATTCCTCGGTGTCTATACATGCAGAAAGTCACCGATGGCTGCAAGCTTGGCCACGCTCAGTGTTGGAGGGTGTTTGCACATGCACTTGCCCCACTGTGGTCCCTGGACAGAGATTTTAAAGGCATGACCTTGAGAGAGCGTGCCTTCTTATGGGAGGCAAAGGCAGGAGGAGAGGGGTCTCTGCAAGATAGAATCCCAGAATCACAGAAGTTGGAAGGGACCTCTGGACATCATCCAGCCCAACCTCCCCGAGAGCAGGTTTTTGGCCATCAGGGCATCCTGCTGGCTCGTGGTCAATCTCTGGTCAACCATCAGTCAACTGTTGGCCACCAGGACCCTCAGGTCCTTCTCCACAGGGCTCCTCTCCAGCAGCCCGACTTGTACTGTCACTGTGGTTGTTCCTCCCCAGGCACAGGGCCCAATATTTGCCCATGTTGAACCCCATCAGGTTCCTCTCCTCCCAACTCAAAGCCTGCCCAGGTCCTGCTGAATGGCAGTACAGCTTCTGATCTGTCATACCCCGGATCTGTTTCTGCTCCGCTAAATGCTTCCTTTATGCCCTTGGGCAGGTCACACAGGGCAGGTCCGCAGAAGGACCTCTGTACTTTCAGCAGTGCCACCCCAGCCAAGGTGCACTTTCATACCATGAATGAGATAATGCAGAACATCAGTCCGAGGAAGCATTGGATGGTAATGTCATGCATGTAAAACACAAGCAAAAAGATGGAAAACAAATGTAGCCTAATATGAGAAAAATGCATAGATCACCATTGAAGATACCTGCAGCTAATAGACCTCAGCATCCCTTTTGTCCCACTGCAAAATGTCACCAACCATTCTGTCACAGTGTGCTGCTTCACGCTGCCAAGAGCCCGTGGGATGCTTTGGTGTCACAAGCTATGCAGACTGAAAGTTTGTGATGTCTTTTGTATTAAAAATGGGGTTCTGAGGACACGCCGTCTGGGCTGAAGGGACGAGTAATGGAAGTGATGGAAGGGTAACACTCGTTTAGAAAAGAATAGGGATGTATAGCTTGTTAGTCATTTTAGGAAGAGAATTACCAGCAAATTTCCAGCCACTGAGACAAGAAGGCTCTGAAGCAGCATTTTAAGTAGCAGAGAAAGGCCAAAACGCTCCCAGAGCTATTAAGAGAGCTGGACCATTTTTCTCTCATGTAACCCAGCATCTCTCAGCCATGGGGACCTCAGCCCAATAACCCCAGAGGATGCTCAGCTCCGACTGGCAAGGATGAGGCCACAGATGCAAGTGAGGCTGATCAATTTTTTGGACTGTTCCTTGCTTTAACCCAAGCTTTGTCTGGAATTAAAGTGCAAAGGGCCAAACAAAGTTATTAAACACAGCTGTCCTGGCATGCTTGTCCCACATGGAAGCTGGTGCTGCCAAATAACTGCTCAGCCACCCTATTTCCAAGTACATGTACATCCTCTGGCAGGTAGCTGAACTGTGGGGTGGTGGCCTGCCCAGAACTGTAATATTCTTGAAGTGCATTGATTCCTATTAGCTAATCGTGCATAGAAAGCTTTTCAGAAGTCGTCTGGAAATAAAAGCAGCCCAGAAGCTGTGAATACAGATTCTCCCTTTGACCACATTCTTCACAGCAGTTTGGAGAAGCCTCAGCCTGTAAATGAACTAGAAAGTAGGTGACCAGTCACTACTCCCACATCTCCATCTTTGCAGCCTAGAGCAGTGGGAAACTTGACAGCAAACTCTGTAGCTGAAGCAAAGCAGATGCAAAGGTCTCCATAATCCTTCTCCATTATCTCATTAAGCCACTGATTTTTTAACTGTTCCCATTATGGTATTTACATTTAGCTTCAGGGTAGCTGCGGTATCTTCAAAGATACCAAAGTTTGGGCAGTTGGAAGATTCTGGGCAGACAAGGTAGCACTTCACTTCTATCTCCATAAGAACAGAGTAAAACACCATGTGGGTAATGAAGCAGTTCTTAATCCGATGGCTCTACCAATCAAAAGTTTGCTGCCCAAAAGGCTCCAGAACTTCATAAATAAACCCACCAGTCTTACAACCAGCTGTGGCAGCTGCAGAGGTCACACACAAGAGTAGGTAGCACACGTTGCCATTCTGCTCAATCTCTCTGCAACTAAAACTAACCCAGAACTGGGGGGAAAGATCCCCTCCACACACATGGTTACCTGAAGCATTATCAGACAGTGGAAATAATCATCCTGTGCTACAGAGGACAGGAATGTAAGAGACCCAAAGAAATGAGCTAGATGCTGGATACGAATGAAAGGAACACATAGGCTGGATGGGGATGCTAAAAGTTTCAGGGCTGAACAGATTGTTCAGAAAAGCACTGGAAAAGGACCTAAAATCCCAGAAACCTCTCCATAACTGCATCATGAACTTACTGACCTACAAATTAACCTTCACTGGCCTTGTTTGAGGTTTCTTGTATTGCCGTTGAAGCGTTTGCTTTGGACCACCAGTACAACCAGGACGCGTGGTAGAGCCTGGGGCTGGTCTGCAACCATCACTCCTCTATGATGGGAAAACTCAGCCATCACCATCTCCAAGGAGCACACAGCGAAGAAGGAGTTGGGCTCACAGGCCCCAGCGCTTGCATCCCTGTGAACATTACTGGCTTTGGCTCATTGACTTTGCATTCATGGCTCTCCAAGTCCTCCTACCCACCTCTTCCTCCAGGGACGGCCCCACCCCGGCCATGGCTTTTGCTGCCACTTGGCCCAGCAAGTGACAGAGTAAGTGAAAATCCAGGAGGGAGGAAGTCGTGGAGCCGAAGGCATCTCCTCAACCAGAGAAGACATTGCTGACTCAAAAGCTCTGAGAGCAGCCAAGGCTGGACATGCTCTCAGCGCTTCCCTGCCCAGGCCAAGGTGCTGAATAACCCATAGAAGGGAGGGGAAGCGTATTAAAAGAGCGGGAGGGAAAGAATTACTCAACATGAATACAGTTTGGGTGTGATGTGCTGCTAGGATGACACTTCGTGTTCCCATCCTTGTAGCATCCTCCCTACTCCAGAATGTGCAACGGGACGGTCTGCAGCTGCTTGTGTTCAAGAAACACGTAGATGTTGTACTAAGGAACACGGTTTAGTGGGGAAATATTGGTGGTGGGTGGAGGTTGGACTGGATGATCTTGGAGGTCTTTCCCAACCTTGCTGATTCTATGGTTCTATTCTGTGAACCGCAGGCACAACAGCCCTTGAGCAACAGCCAGGTGGGGAACGGCGCTGAGGAAACCATCTCCTGACACAAAGCAGGAACCCTTCAAGCCTATGGCAAAATGGGCAGCCAGTGGGAACAAGTGGTTCCTCTGCATGCCACGTCTGGTGGAGTGCTTGGTATTTCTGGCTGGAATCCACCTCCCCTGGGTTCCAGCCTCCATGCCTGCCACCTCCATGGCCATCAGGAAAGCAGAAGACACATACCCCCAGGACTGTCCACTCCATCCTGAGGTGGACGATCAGGTTATCTGCTATTCCTCAGAAGTATGGGTTCGTCTTCACTCACAGGAACAGCCCATGCAACTGACTCATCCCGATAAATCAAACTAATGCTGCCTCTTCCCTGCAAGCTCTGTCATACCCATATATCCCTCAGACCATCATGGAAATCCCAAATTATCACTTGTTTGGACTGGAGACGTCGCTTACAAACATTTAACTTAGGTTGAAGGAGGCAAGGGGGAATCCACCAGCAGGACTAAATCTCATCTCTGCATGAATAGCAATAGTTCTCTTGTTGCTATAAGGAGGTACTTTGGCAGCAAATAAGGAAACACTGGAGCAGATGTGCTTCTCCACAGTGTCTCTAGGACAAAAAACTACAGACATTTAAATTAGTGTTTAACATAATACATAACAAAATTAAAAGTAATAAGTGCGTAGGGAAAGAGACACAACATTCCATTCAAAAAGCTGACTCCCACGTTTCTGAGAAGCTACAGAAATCAACAACTCCGCATAGCATTTAGGACAGAATTAAATTATCTGACCAGACAGGCTGTGCATTAGAGTATTTCTGAGCAACTCTAGCATAAATAAATCCTGAGAAGACATCAGCCCCAGCAACACTGCCCTGCAGAAAGGGCTTCCTGCCTTCTTCAGCCTGCCCAACCCTTGGCCATCCATAACCCATAACCATCACTTCAGTTAAAGAAGGGTCAAATGCCCAACACAGAGAAAACTAAAAAGGCCAAAGTGAGTTTGAAACATATGTATTTCACTTCCTCCCCATGCCACAGAACTCCTTCCAGAGATGGTCTTCCAGTATCACACTGAGAGCAACACGGACCTTGCTATTAAAGTGGGGGTGGGGGTCTGTGTCACAGCCCTGCTTGAAAATCTGCACTGCTTCCTGTTGTTACAGACATTTAGCTTACATTCCCCATGGACCACACTTCTCAGCTTAGCTCCATCTCTGCCACTTAGTCAGCAGATTCCTACTAGCAGTGTGGAGACCTGCACATCCAAGTTCAGTTTTGAGACTCCCATCATATCATTGCCAAGGGAAACTGTCAGCCTGTCTCATTCCAGACTGCATTCCAAACGGGTCAGGTACCCACATGTCCCTCAGTGCCTCCAGAACTGAGAAGAGAGATACCCTGTCCTACAAGCATGTTATTTCAGTCAGTCTGGAACAGATTAAGTCAACGTTCCCCCATCTAATACAAGCTCATCAGCGAGCAATACGACTCTGTTGCATTTCGGTACCTTCCCTAAACAGCAGTCCAGTATAAGGATCACTTGCTCCAAAACATTCCTGGTTTTGATTTCGAGCTGGGAAAAGGATTGACTGACATTTACAAAACCAAACAAGCCCATTTTTTCCCATCCTGCTTTCGGCAGGCACAGTGGGTTCTGCTAAAATAGCCATTCTTACAATACCCTGCTCTTCTGCTTTTGATCTCAGCTGGAGCCAGGAAACACCAAAGAAGCCACAAAACAGGAGGTGGGGGGAAAGGGGAAGACTGGGGAAGAAAAGTTCATTGAACTCTTCTGAACCACAGAAAGTCTTGATGGGATGATCTCATTTTATAGCTATATAATCTATGTGCCAGTCCCTCAATCATCTTTAGGGGCTGAAATACATTGGCTGTTTTGCTTGTTACTTGGCAAAGAAGGGGCCAGATCATGAAGCAGGGGGAGCAAGGTAACTTTCTTACATTTACAACTGTCAAAGCCCCAAGGTGCCATCCGAGAGTCTTCCGTGGTTGGAGGCACAGCCTCGAGGCACCATCCAAGGGTGTTCTCCATCAGCAGATGGAGACACGGAGCTACCTCTGAGATTGCCAACAGTCTCCAAGAAGGGGCACTTCCTTCCCATGTGAAACCAGCGTTATTTTAAATGTTCATTTTCCACCAGCAAGTAGGTTTAAATTCTCCCGGCTCCTTCCCCCATGAGCTACCTTCTAACCCATGCTGGGGATGTCTTTTGTTCCAAGCCTAGATCTAACCTCAAATCAGGACCTATCCAGTGTTGAGGCCCTTAAGAGCTCAGAATCATAGAATCACCAAGGCTGGAAAAGACCTCCAAGGTCATCCAGTCCAACCATCCACCTACCACCGATACAGGCACAAGAAACCTTGAAAACTTTTGGAACTGCATGGGAAACCAAGAGCTGACCTGGCAAAAATTCAGCCAACCAACCCAACTCCCACTCACCCTTCAGGAGCTGTAAATCTAGGCCAATTGCATTAACTCCCAATCCAGATCATGCTAGATTATCACTGCTTTGGGATTGCATGGCCACCGGGTACTGAATGAGCTCAGAGAGGCTCCTCCAGCTTCACATGACTTTAAACGAGCCTTCGAGGGGGAACCCCAGCTGCGTGTCATCTCAGCGACTGCTTGCTGTCCTAATTCCTGAGCCTTGTTTCTTTCCTTGCCACTGAGAAAACAAAAAAAAAAAAGGAGAAAGAGGGAAGAGAAAAACGGGCCCTGCAAGCCAGCAGCAGCAGCATGAAAAATGGAAGCGCTCGTCATTGATTTTTCACAGTTGTTACTCAAAGGCCAGGATTACAAGTTCACGGGGAGGCCACTGGCAGTAACCCCAGTCTGCAGCTAATGCGTTCCATCCAGAAACTCCCTTGCAAAAGCCATCCCGTTCCTATGAATCTCAGTGATAAGTTGAAGCTACCCCAGCAGATAATGGAAAAAATATGCTCGAAATACAATGCACCTGTCCGATTACACAAAGGCACTGCCAAAAGAAAGGGGATGTAAAATGAATGGGCGCCGAACCACTCACTGCATCCAATCCTCAGACCCCATAGGGTTCTCTCTCTGACCTTGGCATCGTTGGTCTTTCAGGAAAGAATTAGGGTCGTTCCTCTTACAACAGCTTCCCCACCAAGAGTAAAGGGATGCTGCCATCTGGATCTTGGGAGGAGTTGAGCTGGCGGCTCTCTTTGGGTTTCCCACCCCCCTCCGATGGATGGTGCTGAAATCAAAGTTTAGATTTTTGATTGCATTTGTCACCCAAAAGGACTGCACGCTTTTGTGCTAGAATTGTCTCAAACATTTGCACCTGGAAAAGAGCTGAGAGCGAGAATAAAAAAAGAATAGGGAACGAACTCACTCTGAAAGCCGCAGAATAAATTTCCACCAATTGCCTGCAGTAATCCCCTGCTTTAAAAAATAATAATAATCAGAGCCCAGAGACCTGCTGGACCACCTCTTCTGTCTTTCAGACAATACATTAGCTTTAATTAAAGCTTTAATTGCCCTGTCTGTTTTACTATTAAAAGCTGCAGCCAACGTGGCTTCCGCACACACCCCAAGGACACTTCCAAGCCAAGGAGATTTCGCTGATGGTCTAAATGATCATCTTCATCTCATCCTATTACCTCATCATTATAACCTCATTAGACCACGTTAAGCAATGCATTACCCTCCTCGGTGCTGACATCTTCGCTATTGTTAAACCATTATCAGGTCCCAGGTCCTCTCCCTACCATTAATCAAAGGCCCTGGAGCAGATGATCCGAGAGCAGGGCGTTGTACTTTAAATCTTTCCTCTTAAAATGAGCTCTTATCACTGCTTCTCTTAACTCTAGTTTGATTCCAGGCACGTGCTAAGCAAGAACAAACACAGGAAGTCCCATTTACTGAAGGATTCACCCCATTTTAGGCCAAGGTAGTTTCAAGGTGGCGAACCTTTCCCAAGGGAGTAGAAATCTGGGGTCTCCAAAGTCCAGCGGCCTTCATTTCAGTTGTCTGGACCACAGCAAAGAGTGAACACGTGTGCCCCAGTGTCATGCATCAGGTAGGGAATGGCAAATCAGAGAATCGTTGGAGAAGACCTCTAAGGTCATCAAGTCCACCCCCAACCCACCCCCATGTCCTCAAGTGCCATCCTTTCAGAGAAGCGTATCCGACCTGACCTTCCCTTGGCACAGATTGAAGCCACCACCTCTCATCCTATGGCTGTCACCTGGGAGCAGAAGCCAACCCTCACCACGTCCAGGCTGAAGGGATGGGATCTTGGATGAGACACATGCAGTACATATTTAGTAATGATGGAGAAAAGAGATGAACGTTTAGACATTGTGTTGAGGGACGTGGTTAATGAGAACGACTGATGATAGGTGGACAGTTGGATTGGGTGATCATGTAGGTCTTCTCCAACCTTGCTGATCCTATGACTCTATGATGCTGTATTGGGTATTTTTTCTCGTAGGGCTGGGGTTATGTTGGGTTGTTTTTTGTTTGTTTCTTGTTGTCTTTTAGGGTGTTTTGATTAATCTTTTTGTTTGTATTGTTATGTTGGTGGGCTTTTGGTATTGCTTGTTGGTTTGTTTCAGGGTTGGGAGGGAAGGGTTGCTTGTTTTAAGGGAGCCGCTTGCCCATGGAGAAGAGAAAGGGCTTTGACTTCTATTTTTCTTTCCTCCCATTCCTGATTTCCACCTGAAATAATCCTCGTCTGTTGCAAAACAGCATTTTTCAGGACGGATTTAGCTCTCCTCAGAATTATTACCCAGCTCTATTCTTCTGAAGCTGTGGTTTTTAGGCAACCTTGAAAACATTCACATATGTAATTACAATAATTTACATTTCCCTCAACTACCCCCTAGACAGCAATTGCTAAACAATAGCCTTTTCCCTTCTCCTACTATTCCATAGCCCCTATGTAAGAGTGGAGAGCAGTATACAGCATAGCATAAATCATAACGCTTAACAGACTTCTGGACCACAAGTCTTGTCCAACATGCAGAAGTATATTACATTAATTACGTATAACATCAACTACTGCCTATTAGATAACATTTTATGTATATATTTACACACTGACCATTTTTTTATAGAACCACAAACAAGACTGTGAGCCAATAGCACCGACGTTAGGTTTGCCAGAGGAGCAGTCCTGCATGCACGCCCCTTCTGATTGAAAACAAACAGCACTGCCAGTGAAGCCACCCCCCTCCCTCAATAACTGCAGTCAGGGAGAGGTGATGCCACACACACATGCTTTTGCTGTCATTTCCAAAGGGAATCTGCTCACCATCTAATCCAACACAATGTAAAATAATAAGAACTTGCTGCCGTTGAAATCTAAAGATGAGAAAATATTGTGAAGAGAGATACTGCATTATTCTTCTGGAATCTCTGCTTGAAGCATGCATGTAGACAATGCTACTGCAGCATTATCTACCTGTCCGCTTCATATCTATGACCTGTGGATAACATTGCAGGCCCTGTTGCCTTCAAGCACAGCTCCATTGCATTGGTGCCATCCCAAGAAACCTTTTTCCACAGCCAGAAAACAAGGGAGTAGGTGAGATTACCACTGATTGGGCTGGAAGGATCTCAGTGGGTTGATCACACCCAGTCTTGCTAATATCACATGAGCACCTCAAAGTTTGGCCCCCAGAGGGCTCAGCCAGACTTGCTCCAAGATGGGTCAGACCTGCCCTGACCAGGGGCTGGCGTTGCTCTTACTGGACTGAAATTCCACAAACAAGGAAAGTAGGTCACAGTGAGTACATACCCAGAGAGCCTCAAATCCCAAGACGTGCTTGGAGTCACAGCCAACGGTAGGATTCCCACCACCACCCCTCGGGTCCACGAAACAAGACGGTGTGGGAAGGAAGATGGCATTTCCTTCACCTATGGCATTTGAGACCTGACCAGTGATTGTCGCATTCTGCTGTCCCCATTTCAGAAGAGACATTGGGGTAGGAGGAGGGGAAAAAAAAAAAAAAAAAAAGGAAAATTGGAAGTGGTTCAGGAAAGAGCTATAAGTACAGATTGAGGTCTGGGAAAGCTGCCATGAGCATCTCGAGCTAATAGCTTATCCAGGAGAAGGTTAAGAGGTGACTTGATCACAGCCCACAAGTACCTGCATAGAAAAGAGATTTTTTGATAGGAGACAGCTCCTTAATCAGCCAGCTGATGACTGAATAATGAAATCCAAGAGTCAGAAGCCAAAAGGAGGCACAGTCAGCCCTGAAATGAAATGGAGGTTTTCTGACAGCGCGAGGAATTAACTGCTGAAACTGCACCTCAAGGCACCCTGGGCTTTTGGTTGCTCAGAGCTTTAAATCAGAGATCTTGCCTTTCAGGACTCTGGGTGGGATTCACATCACCTCTCTTTCTCTCTGCAGCTCCGAATGTGAACTCACAACCTCTAGAGAGAGGCATCTCCAGAAGTCAGCACGCCCCATGTTATGGGCGCCTATCAGGGTTTCCCCTCCTGCAAATTGCACTGTTTAATGGCAGAGGGATATCAGTAGGTCTTTGCCACTCCTCAGGAGGCAATAGCCAGACCATGGGTGTCCAACCTTCTGGCTTGCCTGGGCCACACTAAAAGTCCAGAGGAATTGTCTAAAGCCACATCTATGATGGTCACTCTGCAAGTAACGACTCCTAATTATTTCCATGGAATCTACAACCAATGCAAAGAGCACAATGACAGTATTTAATAGAGCAAATTCTCAGCTGCAAAACACAGTTTTTTCAACCATCATCACCATTAGCTGCGCATTTTCACCAGTTATGGTCAGCCTGCATGCTCTGCTCCTAACAATCTGCACCCATTGTCACTGACCCACTGTCACTACTGCTGCAACGCACCACCCAGTGCCTCACTGTGCTCACATCCACTCTTTGGTCTCTGTACACCAGTGTTCACCAAGTGTTGATGAGTTTCAAGTGGGTGCCATTTTTTCAACAACACCCCTTTGCTTCAGATATCGATTCACCAGGCTGCCCCTCTTCTGCTATCTGCCATCACACAGCAACAAAACATAATGGAATATTGGTGGGAAGGTCCCACCTCTACTGCCACCCCACCAATATCCACCTCTGACATCATGGGCCAACGTCATAAAACAGGAGGCATTCAGAGAAGCCTTCATAAAATATGTAATAAGTAATATTGTTATTGTATATAAGATAAGGTATATATGCAATATAAACATGATAGAGAGCAACAAAACCATAAAGCCAGTGGGATCACAGAATTGCAGGGGTTGGAAGGGACCTCAAGGGACCGAGTCCAACCCCCAAGCAAAGTAGTTCCCTACAATGGGTCATAGAGGTTGGCATCCAGAAGGGTCCTGAATATCCCACAGAAGGGGACTCCACCACCTCTCAGGGCAACCTGTCCCAGTGCTCCATCACCCTGATCGTACAGAAGCTCTTCTGCATGTTAGTATGGAACTCCCTATGTTCAAGGTTTAGGCCATTGCTCCTTGTCCTATTGCTACACACCGCTGAGAAGAGCCTGGCCTCATCCATCTGCCTCCCATCTCCCTGTAGATACTTAGATATACTAGTCTTCCTTTCCCTAGGCTGAACAGACTCAGGTTACTCAGCCTTTCCTCATACAGGAGATGCTCCAGGCCCTTCACTGCACTCCTAGGAGATCCCCATCTGGGAGCCCAGAACCAGACACAAGACAGGAGGGGTACATGCAAACATGTTTTTGTGAAACTCGTGCACCAGGCCGGCTCAATGGCAGTGGTTGCAGCTCTTAGTGATGCCTCAGGGTGTTCATCAGAGGTTTTTTATGCGAGCTGTGCCGGACTGCATGCAGACCACAGGTTGGATGTGTTTGGGCAGGTCATGGCGTACCTATGCCTTCCTTTGAGCTGGTGCTCTGCTGATCCCACACGGATACAAGGGTTTTAATGCAAGGGTGTTATGGCTCCCAGGCCATAGAATTTCCACGTTGACCATTCCCATGGAACTTCCCAGTCTGCCACTGCTGCCCCTCAGTATTGACACCCCACCAGCACTAAATAAAAAAATACAACCCCAATCAGGGGAGGCCCATTCCCCCGCCCTCTAACACATATGTGAGTGCAGGAGCACACCTCCCTGCACAAAGGCAACCTGAGATATGCGAACCACTGCTGCTAGTTCTGGGAATATACACAGTTTGCAGGCCAAGCTGCATTTACAGGAAAGCTGAAGCAATGGTCTCATCCAGCTCCTGGAGGACTCGCGAGCACGCTCCAAGAAGGTGTCAGGGGAGGGCCGGAGCCTCAGTAGCACAGATCATTTCCAAGCAAGGGCTGAAGCCTGGATGCAGTCAGCAGCTTAATGAACAGCACGAGCATCCCCCGAGTCAAACCAGCATCCATCCGCCGTAGCCAAGGGCTCTGCACAGTGGCTGGGACGTCGAGAGGATTCATTCCTTAATTAGTGCTTGAGAGGCACTCCAGCACTGCAGCACCGAGGGCTGTAACAGCAGACAGATGAACGCCTGGGAATGTTGGTGAATGGTATCGAGAGAACAAAGAGCTGCCCTTCCTCACTGAGATTCTGGCTTTGCAGGCTTATCCTGAGCAAGACGGCCTCTGCAGGCAGCTCCATTCGCCTGAGGTTGTTACAAACCAAAACGCAAAGTGAGACCAATAAACTTGACTCCCTTTCATCTCCCTCGCCCCAAATAAATCTTGGCCATTTACGTTTAGTAGCCAGTAAGCTATTAGGAGACAGTAGACTTTCCAGGGCATGTTTCTGCAACGCAACAGCAGACAGCACAATTGTTGCTCGGGGACTCCTTGGAGTTTTACAGTTTCCATAGAAAACTCAGGCTGTGAGGTTTTTTGTTGGGCTTTTTTTTATATATATATATATATATTTTTTTTTTTTTAGAGAAACTCTTTCTTTGTAGCTGATTTCCAGCCTGGTGTCTGTTCAGCCCTGCCTCCGCATCTCTCCTCCCTTAAGTGAGCTATCCTTTTAGAGGACTGGAGCTCCCTGCTTACTCAAATCCACCTCGTTCTCCAAAATTAGATGGAATTGCCCCATCTGGCACCATTCCCCATCTCCAGAGCAGGATGCGTGCCCTGTCCTCATCCCAGTCCCCCCAGAGGGGCGTACTGAGCACTCACAGCTCTCCCCACTCACTGGTTTGCATCCAGCGTCTGTGGGAGTAAGGAGGGATGGATGGAGCTGCCACATCTTGCAGCCACCTCCAACCAAGTTGGCTGGAAGATTCCCACTGTACAAACCCACCGTGTGCTACCCACAGAGCCCTGGAAGGGCAGAAGAGCGCAAGAGAACAGAGGGAACCATTCAAGGTTAAGGCAGCCCATGTAAAAAGCAGCTCCCTATGACTTTGGGAGAGTCAGCCAGCCCAGATGGAGCCCACAGGGTCCTCAACGAAGCAACGGCCTCCAACACCACCACTCAAAGTTGGCCAAGTGACTCAGTTTCCTCCGATTCCTCACATCCTTCATACTCAGAGCCCCATTCTCCTGCTGTATGCTCACCCTGTAGGCTGAGGAGGCAGGCTTAAGCCATGCCTCAAGCATGCATGAAACCCAAACACTCCCGGACACCGGAAAATCCAGTTCTTTTCTCCAAGTTAAGGGGTTGGACCCCAATCCAGTTACACCGTGAATAGTCCAGCAAAGAGTTGGTGTTTGGAGCTGCTCCCTCAGGGCAAAGTGCAGTGACTCAGTTGACCTTTCCGGGTGCTGGATCAGTTCCCCATTGTGTCATGCAGGAGGAATTGCTGCCTCACTGCAGAGCAGTGGGTGCCAACACCAGCAAGAGCCTTGGGTTCGTCATGACACCGCTGGCGCTGAGCAGAGCCAGGGCTGCTATTTTCTGCAGATCTCCGATTTCCTCAGAGCAGATCTGAAAAGCTGGAAAAGAGATCTGCTTCAGGTCGGACCAAAACCTGACATATCTGACAGCTTTCAACAAACCAAAGAGCCGTAAAAGCGTCAGCGTGGGGCTGAACGCGGCCCATCGCCGGAGTCAGAAACGAAACGTCTCGTTTCCTCCTTGAGCTTATTAAAAGCTTTTATTAAAAATAAAAGTGAACATAAATTTTGAGAACAGCGCTTCGCTTCCAGTCCGAAGTGAAATCTTTTGGGCTGAAAAGATTGAAATGAGCCATTCCAAGTTCTTCCCCCTCCCCCCCCCCCCACCCCAAAGCGTTATTTAAAGCGTTGGATCTTTCCATCAGAACAATTTGTCCAAAATCAACACGGATTCCAGAAATGCTTCCTTTGAACCCACTGTGCGTTTTTCAGTGGAAAACAAAGCTGCAGCTGAGCGGTGCTGCTCGCATCCAGCCAGGAGGCAGCTCCCGAGGAAGGCTGTTCCATTTCTGCCACTGACACAACTGAACAAGGTGCCACATGAGAGCTCCCAGCCTCCGTCAAGCAGGCAGGCAGGATGAACTCATCTACGAGGGGAAGTCTGAGCTTGCACATCACTCGGCTGACATCTGGAGCGATCTAGGAAGTGTCCCCAGGAGTCGTCCTGCAGCCAAGGCAGAGTGGGTGCCATAACCCTGAGGAAAAGGGACCGGTGAGCACCTGGGGTTGGCACGGATGGAGACAGGAGCAGAAATGGATATTCGTCCCACCCTACCTGATGGCCACACCACCATTTCCAGTGGGGTCGACCCATCCTTCCATTGACTCCACACTCATCTCCATCCCATTCATTGATGTATGCTGCATGCCACCATGCTCATGAATAGGAGAACTTTCAGCATTAAAGTCAGGGAGCCACCCACACCTCCAGGCGTCCTTTTGCTGAAGATGAAGATGGGACTCTGAGGCCTTTCATCACCTCCTCAGGACCCCTCCGCCTCCCAGAGCCCACCGGGCTACCAGCTGTTCCACCACATTTAGATGCCGTCCACTCAGTGGTATTGCCATGGTCCAGAGGAACCCTTCTCATTTAAGATCTGGGCTTCCACAGCAGCAAAAGGAAGTTTGTTTTTACCAGGTGGAAGTTTTCTGACAAAGGCAAAAGAAGCTCCAAGGAAAAATCTCAGGTGCCGATCGCTTCAGAGAGATTCCAGCCCTTATCTTCAGGCTTCCAAAACTTTAATTAGTACAGAAGATTAAGATGAGACTACAAGGACCATTCTTTGTGAAAAAGCAAGGCAGGCGTAGGGAAATGAGCTCCCATTGAATAATGATTGCCACTGGGAATACATTTCCAACTTTAGTAGCGAGGTGTCTCGTCACGCAGCTATTTCCATCCAGCTTAGGACCGACTGGGTGACACTGCCACTTTATCAGCCTCCTACTCTCACCTCCCCGTTGCTCTGTGCAGCAGTTAGCCTAACCCAGGAGGAGAACACCAGGAGCCCCAGGCTGCAGCCAAGAAGCGAGATGCAGATGTACAAGTCCCAGAAGAGGACAGTTGCTGCCATCAGTACTGATCCAAAGGCAGTGCACCCAGGACCTGCCTGTAACACCAGAGGGGACACAGTGCATCAGGCCACTGGCCCATCCACACAGCAGCCAGCCCCATCTCAGGCTGCAGGGCTGCAGCAGGGGAATGGCACTGCTCGAGTAGCACTGCACACGCACCACCACAACAGGAAAGGTTCTGCCAAACCCCATCTCCAGCCACACTAAGCCAAGGCATGGGCACAGGGTAAATATTCTCAGTCCCATCTGCCTCCAGAATAGGGCAGCCGAGTTAACGGAACTCACGCTCCAGAGTCAGATAGGGACATTTTAACATCTCTCTTTCTGCTGAGGGGACAGCCTGAACCTCATTCAAAGCCAGGACTGGAACAAGATGCTGAGAAACACTCCGAGTTGTTGGGTTGTTGCTCTTTATTTCCCCACCCCCCCCACCCCCCCATCTTTTAAACAAATCCTTTGCAGCAGGATATTGTGAAATCCAGACAAGGGGCGACCGCTAAAATGAAATGCCACGAGCACAAAGGATGGTGCTCCCAGCAGAGAGCCCACACGACCCCGTGCCTTCCCCTGTGCTATCTATGCACACACATTTTATAATTTTTAAACTGCTCTGATTCTCTGCCAACTGCTGTAAATTTCACCTGGAGAAAGGGGGGGGCAGGGGGGGGATCAAGTCCAGGCCTCATTAGGTTTTTATATTCTTTCTGATTGCTTTTGCAGGCCTCCGAGCCTGCCTCCGAGGGACCCCAGGGTTCAAAGATCAAATAAATTGTCTGGCAGATTTATCAGGTCTCATGGTAGGTAGCCATGTAGTAAACTTCCTCTGCTTTCCTGCCCTCCCCCTCAGTTCCACAGCAGAAAATGGAAGGGACACCGAGTAGAAGACGATGAAGGAGGCAACGCGATGGATGCCACCTCTGCTTTTGGGATGCTGAGCCCACTGTGCAGAAACAGCGTAAGGAGGAGGGCAGGCAATGGCAGCCCCATCCAGTGAGCCAGAAACAAAGCTCTTTGGTTGAAACATCAGCAAAACTCATCGGCATCTACACGCATAGGCATCCCCATCGTGCTGTCATTCAGGGAGCTCTCCTCTGGAAAACACCCTGAAGTGTTTCTGCAGAGGCTGCTGCAAGCAAGGCGTGAACCAGCCCTGCCAGATACCTGCAGGCAGCTCTGCTCCCAGCCCATGGGCTCAGAGAGCTGCTTTCACCCATGTCACACAGCCCCCAGCCCCGTGCTGGTGTGCCTCCAAAGGACCACGCATCCACAGGGCTTGGGGTCCCCCCACAAACATCCCTCCCTGCAGCACTCCTGTAGCTAACCAGAGGAGTTCAGGCCTTTTCTTTGTTCCCTATTCCCAGGGATTAAGTGAAATCGAGAACAGACACAAAGCCCATTGGGTTCTTTTCAAAGAAAGCTTGAAGTTTTACGCCCTACAACAAGAGCCTGCAGCAGCCATTGCCATTCCTGGGGGCCAGGAGGTCCTCGTTAGGAGGAATGAGCTTGTAGGCAAGCACCTGGGGCAAGACAGGGCCCACAGCACTGCATCAGCAACCAGCAGAGCCAGGGAAAAATAAAGGTTTCCTAGGAGCAGCTGTGAGATTTCAGCTGTGATGGGCTGAGGACAGAGGAGCAGCAAGGCTTGTCATTATAACTCAAACTAGTGAAGGTAATCAGAAGGAGTCAAGGCTGAAAAGCACAGGAACCCAAGGGATTTTTCTTAATTATCATCATCCCTTTTTTCAGACACAGATGGCCATGCAGAAGTAGATAGGAGCAAAAGGAATAGGGGTAATGGCTTTAAGTTGTGGTACAGGAGGGTCAGGTTGGATATTAGGGAGAATTTCATCTCCCAAGGAGCAGTCAGGCACTGGAAAAGGATGCCCAGGGAGGTGGGGGAATCACCATCCCTGGAGGTGCTCCAGAAGCATGGAGACGTGGCACTGAGGGATGTGGCCAGTGGACATGGAGGGATGGGTTGGGGTTGGCCAACTTAAAGGGCTTTTCCAAGCTGAATGATTCTGTGACTCTATGGAAAGCATTTGGACGTGATCTATTATGTGTTGGAGAGGAATACAAACCCCTTCTAATGAGATTTGAAAGACAGACAAGGATAAGGGACTGTGGCTTATTACAAAGAGCCTCGCTACCCACCTGGATCCAATGGATATTTGGCTGCTCTGCCATGAAATTTTGGGTGTCAGGAAAGCAACATCAGACCAACCACCTCCCATCCCCCTTTCTACCCAATTGCAGCATCCACCAGCCATCATGGGGCAATCCATACAGGCATAACCTCAGCACTGTCCTCCCTAACACAAGGTATCACCACTTGACACCAGGCAGGGAAGCACACGGGATGAGTTCTGATCAAGGAAGAGTGACATGGCTCAGCAGGCGTGCTGGCGATGGGTTGGCAGTTGGACTTGATGACCGTAGTGGTCTTTTCCAACCTTAATGATCCTATCCTGAGAGAGCAGCTCCAGCATTTGGGACATAGGTAACAGCCTAAAAACAACTAGGAGCCCTTCATAGCAGAGGTACAACCCAGAGCAGCTCACAAGTGCTTCTCTCTGGCGTCAGGCTTGGACCTATATCAGTGTCAAGGCTTCCATATTTCTCACTGCAGTTCTGGAAAGCGGTCAATGGCCAGGAGCAGAGTTAGAGACATCCTTCAGCCAGCAAGACTCTGCAGGGAGAAAATGCATCCCGAGCATTTTATTCAGATAGCAAGGGAGGGCCCTTAGCACAGGACTTAATGGCCAGACTGATGGCTCCCACGGCTGGTGAGCGTGCAGGATGAGCCAGGAAAGAAACGCTCTCACACAGGCTGAGCCAGGAGTGGAAATGACAGGGAGAGAAGCAGGAATACAGGAGTGAGCAAGTCTTATAATGTGTCACTGGAGAAGGACTCCACCCAGGAGGGGAGAAACAGAAGAGGACGTTTAAGCATTAAGTGAACCTCCCAAATCTTGGTGGCACTGGGAATCCATCACCACTCGGCTCTGCAACAGGCTTTCCTCTGTGCTTTTTCCAGAACAGAATGGACTCAAGGGGCCACCAAGTCATCATCTGTGCCCACACCCTTCACTCCGCCCCATTCACCAACTGCTGAAGCAAGCTGGAGGGCAGCCTGTAAAGATGGGAACTCCAAGGAAAAGAAATAACACCAAAACCAAACCCTTTCTGATTACTCCAAGCAGCTTCCTGGCATTGGCTCTGTCCCCCAGTCCACCATGCACTCAGAGGGTGGTGATGCATTGGAACAGGTTGCCCAAGGAGGCTGTGGATGCCCCATCCCTGCAGGCATTCAAGGCCGGGCTGGATGTGGCTCTGGGCAGCCTGGGCTGCTGGTTGGAGACCCTGCACATAGCAGGGGGTTGGAACTCAGTGAGCACTGTGGTCCTTTTCAACCCAGGCCATTCTGTGATTCTATGCACACCTACAGGACAGAGTCATTTCTGCACAACAGAGTAGACTGAGACACCCTGGGAGGTTCTGTGGTCCCTAGCAAACACATGAAGGCATCACCCAGCGACCCCAAAGAATGCCCCTCAAGACCATCTCCTTGATGCAGTCAGTACCCAGCACCATGTTCAGGGGCCATGCTCAGCACTCCACAACCAAAAAGTCCCCTGGAAAGCCATCGTGGCCACCCCACAACCACCAACCTATGGAGGCTGTGCCATTTTGGGCCTCAGCACTGCGTAAAGGAGAAGCTGGAGCCAGCTGGACTCCGTTCTGTCTTCTGCTGAGCTCTCAGATGGTAATGCTGAGTCCAGTTAATCAACTGTAGCGTTCCGCCCCAGAGTTGGCTGCTCTTAAGGGAAGAGGGAAATGATTTCTATATATAGGTTGGTAAGTGCTCTGGGAATGAAAGATGCTTTATAATAAAGTCCTCCTCCTCCTCAACGTACAGCATCAGCTGTGCTTTTCAGGGGTGATTTTCTTTTTCTTTCTTCAAATGACTTTTCCATGCACCAGCTGATCTGGAGTTATCTAAATGAATTTCCACAGGCATAAAGCTTAATCTGCTCTCCTTGCAGACTTCCATATATTTTTAATATGTCAAGCAGTGGAAATTTCTCGGACCGAGTCAGGGGAGCTGTGAGGTTTACTGCTCTGGAAGATCAGAAATAGTTTATCCATCCAACAGACTTACCTATAATAGAAATGCATGAGAGGCATTTGAAATGGGATGTTCAGAAACAAACAGGAGGCGCAGTCACCTCGATGGAGCTTCATAACAGCGTCCATGCAGAATTGGGACTACAGCAGGCAGAACATTTTCCACTGCCACTTTTTTGGGGGGGGTGGAGGAAAACCTGAACTGTTGTGATGAAGAGAAAATGTGAGTGCTGAACAGAAGGCAGCGTTTTCCAGGAAAGCAGGCCATCTTTTATCCCATCATTGAGGTTTTACATCCATGCTCGCCCCATTTCCTTGCAGTACCTCTTGCGTTAAAAGCTGCCTGCTCCTGCCTGAGCAGCCTCCAGGAAGCTCTGCTCAGAGGGATTCAATCACAGCCTTGTTCAGGCTGGAAAAGCCCTCTGAGGTCTCCCATCCCCACTATGCCCAATGACTGCGTCCCTCAGTGCCGCATCCCCATGGTCCCCCAACACCTCCAGCAATGGGGACCCCACCACTCTGTGGGCAGCCAATTTCAGTGCCTGACCACTATTCAGGAGAAGAATCTTTTCCTAATATCCAACCTGAACCTCTCCTGGTACAGCTTTAGGCTATTACCCCTTGTTCTGATGTACAGGGCACGGTAAGGAGGTGTTCCTTCCAAACTGTCCTCTCCCATCCACTGTGTGTCTGGGATGTCATAGAATCATCAAACAGCTTGGGTTGGAAGAGACCTAAACCATGTCAGTCCAACACTAGCACTCAGTTTCCCCACATGCCATCCCCACACTGAAGCCACGAAAATAAATCGCTGAATAAGGACAGAGATCACCCAAGACAGTGCCTAATTAGGCCAAAGGGGACTATCTCACTTCACCTCTTCACCACGCTCATTCTTTCCCACTTTGCATCTGGTTGGTGGAGTAATTCAGCAGACAGCACCTACTCGTGAATCCACAGCCTGTTGTGATGAAAAGGGGCCCTGATTTGCACCTTTGCCTCTTTTCATTCCGTTAACCCACTTTCATGGAGACTTCTGCTGCTGCGCTATAGCTTTTCATTAGGGAGATCGATGGTGGCTGGTTAACCATGACAGTCCCGTGCAGATTCAAACACAAAACCCAACGCCAGAATGAGAACAATGGCACTTTTCTTCCTGCAAAACCTGTCGGACATTGGATTCTCGTTGCCATTGCCATCTACTGTGCGTCTGTCTCCATTTCAGACTGGAGGGCCAATTTCTTTCTTAATGGCCAATGGAAAGAAGCGCCTCCGGAGTGAGACTCATCTCTGGAGGAATCCCACCCTAAATCCTTTGGAACATCTTTTTCCTCATGAAATCCCAGTGAAAAGGTCTAACTGGCCCAGAAGTTTATTAGGGAGGGTGACAGAAAGACACTGTAATTTCATTAGCCTCATTGCCTGAGGAAAGGAGGCTAAGAAAATCCACTCCAGAAAACAGAAGGGTGGAGTTTCTCTTCCACTGCCCAGGCCAATTTCAACACATAGAAATCCCACCCATGCTCTTTTGCTCACACTGAAAGCTCGCAGTACTCCTGCTGCCTCTCCAGGAAGGGAAATGGGTGGAAAAATTACATCAGGGCTCGGTTTCTCCCCACGCCCCCCCTCTGCCCTTTTATTTAAAGACATTTAATGCTAGAAAGTGGAAGCAGCAGCCAAGCTCACGGCTGCAGGCACCAAGGAGGTGATGGCAGGAGAGCCCCATCCAGACCACATTCAGTCACCACTGCATGCTTACTACAATGAGTTACTGTTCCTGAAGTCACCATCATTGCTGCATGGATGGGAGATGTTCTTCTTCCTTCCCTGCTTACCAAATCTATACCCAGGTGGGTGGTAGGAGTGAGAAACATCTCCCCTGTCTGACCAAGTCCCATAATTCCAGAAGAACTTGCTGGCTTCGCTTATGCTTTTGGTCTTCCTTTGGAACACTACGGAGCACAAAGGTCAACTTCGCTTGCTCTTTGACATGAAGAATCACACAATCATGCAGGTTGAATATCTCTAGGAACCCCAGTCCAACCCCAACCCACCCCACCATGCCCACATACCCCCAGAGCCTCATCTCCGTGGTTCCTGATCACCTCCGGGGATGGCAACTCCATCACCTCCCCGGGCAGCTGTGCCAATGCATTACCACTCTTTCAGAAGAGAACTCCCCAGCATCTGCTTCCAAAGCGACATCTGACTGCTGCCCTGCACCAACGCAGGACACACACAGCTCATTGCATCCAAAAGCCCTGGGAAGAGGAGCACTGACAGCTCTCTGGCCAGCCTAGCTTTGTTCCACCAGGGTGAGGTACCAGCTTTACTTACAGATGTACCCCCTTCCTGATGCTCTAACACGGGTCCAGGCCAACAAGGAATGGTTGCACAGGACACGACCTGTAACCCACAGCCCTGCAATCCATACAGGATCATCCCGGGGTGAACTACAGCCAGCGTGCAGCCTGTTGTTGGGCTCTTAGACCAGGAGCCTGCTCAGCTCCCTGCTCTGCCATGGCAAAGTTCAGGCATTCACTTTCCTCACCCACGAATCCAAGCTGTGAAATCATCCTCTCGTCCATTTAAGCCCTGTTCTTCAGGACAGGGCTGATTCCCAAGGACAGCCAATGGGATCCAGGCACCCCACACACAGACCCTGCAAAGCCTCACTCTCACATTGCAAACACTTTGGCACGAGGGCCATTGCGCACAGCCCAGAAAAGCGATGCTCCTGTTAAAGCGCACTCTTCCCCAGAGCCATCAGACCTCACCATTGAGACATTCCCCAAGCAACGTTTCCTTTCGCAGTTCTTTTCACGACTCCTTTTTGAGCTCCCAGCCTAATGAATTCCTGTCTGCCAAAACAGCTCTGTCTGCTGCTCTTCCAAGCACAGAGCTGGTGGGCACTCACCTCCACCACCCCCAAAACACGCATCAGACATGCTAACAAATTAGCTTTCCATCTTCCCCCCAGCCCGGTGATCAGAAGGAAAAAAAAAGAATGTTTTCTGTATCAACCACTTGAAAGACTACAGATCACCTACAAGTATTTTTATTGAGGGAGTTTTGTTCTTGTTCCGAACTGTAAATACTTTATGCTTTCCAGGTGTTGGCTACCCTAGGCTGTCCGTAGTGTGTTTTAGCAGCTCGCACAGCTGCAACACGCAGGTGTGTGCAACTGGCAGCCAGAGTGAAGCTAAGCAGCTGTTGGACTGGGAGAAACTGGAAGTCATTTTCAGTCTTAATGAAGATGGTTTCTTATTAAACTTGAAGCCGTGGCATAAAGTTCAACGGGCCTGGGGCAAATTTGCATCTAGAAGCAATTCTTTTGCAGTCTGTTTCGGCGCATTAAGTGATGTCAGACAACAAGCCATTGGGGGTAAAGAAGTGACAAAATGCAAGATCTGAGAGACATTGCCTGGCTGGTAGAGGTTTTCAGGCACGTGACTCAACACAACGCTGCTCCGTAGGGGTCTGGAATTCTTGGTAAGCCCAACAAGACACACCAGGCAGCTTCCTATCAGGGTGAAAAAGGTGGACCACATCTGCTTGAAGCGCTAAGAGTCATTAAAAGGAACAGAAGCATCCAGTTGGTGTGGAAGAGGCACTACCTCACTGAAAAGCAAGGGATGAACAAGCGCCCCCGTTGGGTGAGTCCATCTCTCACACACCTTGTAGTCTCTTAGCAGCAGCTCATATGCAGACTTAATCACCCAACATACTTCTATGGCTGGTTCTGATAGGCTGGTGAAGAGCTCCAAGTCTATCAAACCCAATCCATCCCACCATGGCCACATCCCTCAGTGCCACACCTCTGCAGCTCTGGAACACCTCCCAGGTGGGTGACCCCACCATTCCCTGGGCAGCTGTGCCAGCGCCTGACTGCTATTTTGGGGGAGCAATTCCTAATATCCGACCTGACCTACCATGGTGCAAATTGAGGCCATCACCGCTCATAATATTGCTGTCACTTGGGTGCAGAGGCCAAACCCCATTGGATTTGAACCAGCACACACAATCATAGAATGGCCTGGGTTGAAAAGGACCACAGTGACCATCTGGTTTCAACCCCCCTGCTGTGTGCAGGGTCACCACCCACCAGACCAGGCTGCCCAGAGCCACATCCAGCCTGGCCTTGAACGCATCTCTGGCTAAGTCTTGGTTTGGGTTCAGCTGAGGCTGAAGCAACATCATGTCCCTTCCAGTTAAACATTAACAGCATGCTTTAGATGAGTGCTTAGTCCCAGCTGGGTACAGGGAGAAGTACTCACCCCAAGATGCTTATCAGCATGCCAAAGCAATAGGCAGATAAGGAGATGTGAGGAGCAAGTCGCCCACTGCCCTGGGTCTTATCTGGGTCTTATCCAACCAGGGCAAGCACGACTGCTTCTTTTGGCACTGGTCTTTGCTTAATCACTGCGTTAACATACAGCCCCCGTTTTTTTTTTTTTTTTTTTGTGGTTTTTTTTTTAATTTAAGTTTTTTGTCATTAGAAAATACGAACCTATTCCAATTGCATGCCGAATTTTGACCACAGAAAAGCTGGCAGCACAACAGCTCACCGCCAAGAACAGAGCGGAGGGTCATTTCTCAGCTGGACTGTTCACCGGTTGTGCCTTTGAAGCACAGGTTCATTTCCCGAGAAAGCAAGCTCCCTCATGGCCCACGGGCAACGAGCAGAAGCTTTTGCTGTGCTTCAATCCTAACCCTCAATTTTGTACATAAAGAGTGCTCAGCCCCATCCTAACAGAGCTGGGAAGAAATCAGCATATCAGGGGAAAGATTTAATCACTTTCCAATAAATATCTTTTTTTTTTTTCCTCCTTTTGAAAGGGAAATTACTTCTAAGAGAGGTCCAATCCATTCACTTCAAGAACGTGTGAAAACATACCCTTGGCCTTAATCTTTAAATTTCCTGAACTTTAGCACTTCTTGCAGCGCTCTTAATTAAAATCGGTTGGGTCGGTGTATATACAAAGCAGCAATAAACCAAGCCTTAGGTGCCTCCTCAGCAGTGGAAAATGGGCCGTGGTGGAGAAGGAACGTCTGCAGCCCCTGCAGTCATCCCAGGCCTGGCCGCAGATGGCCATTAAGGCATCACCTCCAGAACCAGGGGATGGGTTCGTTCCCAAAATGCTCCCTTCAATACTGGGCAAATTTGGACCATTTGAAGACAGAGGAGCTGCTCTCCCACTCTTCCCCCTCCCTCCCCGATGGTTCTCACCAGCTCTGCAATAGATGGAGTGTGCATACACTCTATGTATTAACACTCAACAGGTGCATAGGGACAGGTCTGCCTTTCCTGCACTGCTTTAGTGTTCTGTCTTGGGGGTGTTTAACTGCAGCATACTGGCTGATTTTTCAGAGGTGTGAGAAATACAGGTTTGCCACTAGAAAGACTAGGGTTATATTTTCTAACACGAGTGCAGACTTCTTGGAAATAAAACATGTTTTGATCCAGCTACCCACCCGAGTTGGCTGCTGAGTGTTTTTCCATTGCCAATCAGCTGAGCAGCATCTCTGCCTCCCAGAGTTCAGTCTTCAGAAGTAAGCTCACATGGAGACAATCCTGCCATGAGGAAAGCATGAGCTGTGAGCTCCTAGGAAGGAGCTAGACCTGGGAAGGCAGCAGGTATGTAGATGGGGCTACAGAGCATGCCAACAGGAGGAAGGTGCAGCAGATGGTCAAGAAACACAGTAGCTACCCCTTAACTCCTACTTCCAGCTCAGGGTCCAGCTCAGTGCACGCAGTCGGGTGCACATCCACAGACCATCACCAGCCTGTGTTGCAGTGCAAATCAGAAAGAGAAGTAATGGCTCTATGTTGCACCAGGGGAGATGCAGGTTGGGTAATAGAGAATATTTCTTCCCCAAAAGAGCGGTCAGGCAACGTAATAGGCTGCCCAGGGAGGTGGTGGGGTCACCATCCCTGGACATGTTCAAGAAACATGGGGATGTGGCAGCTGGGGACATGGTGGAGATGGATTGGGTTTGATGATCCTGAAGACCATCTCCAGCATTAATGGTTCTATGGAAACAAAACTCACTAATGCTTGGTGACCAAAGGAGAGCAGGAGCCAGTACAGACCAGTGCTCCTTTTGAAGTCATGGGTGGTTCAGGTATGTTACTTTCTCAGCTCGGATGCTGAACCCAACTGCTCCAGCTCCCAGTACAGGGCAGAAAGGTCATAATAACCATGAGCCATTTAGGGCAGGAGCGCTGCCTTCACTACACACCTGAACAGCACCAGCTCAGCCATTCTGATTTCCTGCTTCAGTTCTGGGACATTAGGCTACAGCAGCAATAATATTCAGAGTTAGAAAACAAAGTCATTTCCCCACTGATTTGTCCCTGCCAAGAGGCACACTCCTAACTGAGCTTACCTCATCCATGAGTTGGGATTATGGCAGCCCAGCCATGTTGTCTTAGTTGTGTCAGGGCAGCTTCAAAAGTAGGTTTCAAGTACATTCTTGGCCAAGTATGCAGAGCCATGGTAAGAAAGACCAGTCCTGAGTTGTCTGAGCACACTGTATATATGGGAAGAAAACGTGTTTCATTTTGTCACATCCACACAAAGAGTTCAGGCGGCTCTTTTCCTTCCCTTTAACCAAACGGCTTCAAGTCTTTCAGAAAGCCCTTAACATCTGATAATGGGTAAACCCATTCTTCAGCAGGGAGACTTGCCCCGTAGGTCAGCCTTAAAGGTACTTCATATTCCTTCCTGCTCCTCGCCAGGCCAAAAACTCAACCCAGCCATTTGCACTGCTCTCCTGGCAAGTCATTGCTTCTGACAACGGAATGCCCTGACAGCGACTTACATTTCGAACAGCATCTTAAGAATGGGCTGAGAGCAGTTACAGACCTCAAAAGTGTGTTTCCAATATTCATTCTCTTCGTTTAGGATAACAACTTTAATGCGTTTGAGCTGAATTTAATAGGGACATTATTTCATTTTATTAAGCCACTGATTGACGACTCCAGCATACTTCCCCCAGGATTCAGCCATTCAATAGATCTGCTAGCCTTGACCCCAGGCAGCAAGCTAAACTCAGCCTTCCTCCAGGCCTCCTCAGCTACATCAGGCAGCTTTACCCAACAGCCAAAGTGGGGACCTCAAAGCAAAACCCACCACCAGGGGACACAGCACAAATCCCAGAGTCTGACTGCTCCTCCATAGGAGGAGATTCCATCCACAGCCAGCCACGAGCATCAGCCCCACAACACATGCCGAGAGGAGTGCTGATGTGTTTAAGGAGCTGGATGCTGACAATAAGACCACCCCAAAGCCAAACCCTATGCCCAAGAGCATCCTCTTCTCTAGGCTGAACCTCTTGCCCTCTAAACCCCAAGGGATCACCATCCACCTCGAAACAAGTCAGTAGCATCCTGTTATCAATTCAGACAGCTACCTAAGAAAGCAAGCTGACCATTCACAAATCCCCATAGCTGCAGAGAAGAAACAAAGGGGACAGACATGAATAGAAGACCATCGAGGAAGGTGGGACTAGAGGGAATGGCCTCAATTTGCACCAGAGAGGTTCACGTTGGATATTAGGAAATATTTCTTCCCAGAGGAAGTGGTCGAATCGTGGTCAGACACTAGAATGGGCTGCCCAGGGAAGTGGTTGAGTCACTGTCCCTGAAGGTGTTAAAGAAACATTTAGATGCTGTACTGAGGGATGTGGTTGAGTGGGGAAATGTTGGTGGTAGGAGGATGGTTGGACTGGATGGCATCGGAGGTCATTTCCAACTTTGGTGATTCTGTGAAGCAGCACAGCTTAGAAAACAGATTTCAGGGAGCAGAGGTGGACAAATGAGAGGGGCTTGCAAGCAGAGGAAGGAAAACAGGAAGGTGCAGCAATTCTTTATATAAGAAAAGAGGAGCCAGCAATGGATAACAGGGCAGCTGGGCTCCCCTACAAGCCAGCATCTATCACCACCAAGTAATAACACCACTCTACTGGAAAAGCCATTCAGGATAAGACTCCATTCTGGACAACAAGAAAGGCACCATAGCTGTCTGCTCTCTAGAAAAGGAGATCCCATCTCCTTGCACCTTTGCACAGCAGCCAAGGCTTAAAACCCCTTCAGCACATGATCATCCAAAGAACAACCATGGGGAAAAAAAAAAATAAAAAAAACTATCTCCTACCTTCCTGTTCTCCACCAGAGCTCCTCCATCACTCCTCCTTTTTTTTCCCACCTCTCTTTATAGGCTATGCTTGCAGCCTTGCCCTATTGAGCTGCCCTGGCCCTCCCATCACCTGTGGGCAATTAGTGGCTCATTGACTTCAGCTGTGGAAGAGGGCACTTCTTTCCTGTTGTGTGATGGTGTTCTGCTCTTCCCCCTTTTATTTTCATCCTAGAAGTGCCAATATTTTCATCATTTTTAAATATACTTACATGTGGTATATTACTCTTAAAGGTCTTCTCCTCATTCTAATGCATTTTACACATTAGGTCCTCCTTCCAACAGACAATCTCAGCTTTTTCTGCGTTTTCACTCACAATTAAAACAAATGGTGCTGAAGGGGAGCTGTATTCTGCCCCAAGGATTGTTTGCTAAGGGGGAGGAGGATTCTGGAACAAGAAAGAGGCCCTGAGCTGTGGGTGTCCCTGGTCATTGCAGGGCAGTAGGACCAGATGGCCTTTAAAGGTCCCTTCCAACTCAAATTGTTTTATGATTCTAACTTCTGGGAGGTGTGGAGTGGTGCTTCTGAAGCACTGCCACTTGACTGCTGGGGTCAGCAGAATGGGGGCATAATTAAAGGGCATGGAGCAGTGGGGTGGTTGGGTCATAGGAACTTTGCTTTCTGGCAAAAGCTTGTTGGACTCAGTGCAAGACTGGGATGGAATCAGAGGAGGTGATTTGGCACAGTGAAACACAAGGGGGAGCAGAACCAAGGTTCTCAAGTTGCACTGGGGGGATTCAGGTTGGATATTAGGAACAATTTCTACTCAAAAATGTGATGATGCATTGGCATAGCTGCCCAGGGAGTGAGGGGGTCCCTGTCCCTGAAACCATGGGGATGTGGCACTGAGTAACGTGGTAATGGGCGTGGTGGGGGGTGGGTTGGGGTTGGGGTTGGTGGACTTTGAGGTCTTTTCCAACCTTAATAGCTCTGTGATTATATCCTCCCACTGATTTCCTCAGCACTCCTGGAAATGCAGTCTGAGAGCAGGTGATGCATCCAAAAAGATGGATATTTGCAAGCACCTTGTGCTGAAGGAGCTTTGTGCAGAGCTGAGAGCTCACCTTCGTGTCCTTGGCCCGGAAGATCCCAGGCTAAATATTTGGGAATCACTCTGGAAGATGGTTCCTATTTTAGCAAGTCTTGATGGCTGGCTTTGGCTAGCCTTCCAGGAGGGATCATGCTTATGGGATGACAGCGGTGCTGGGGGAGTTCTTCAGTGCAAGCAGTGAATCCACATCCATCTAGAAAGCAAGACGACAGGACTGAAAAATTCCAAAATATTTTTAAAAAGTCAAATTACAGCCAAAAGTTTCCTGAGCTGTTTCAGGTAACTTCTCTGATACGTCAGTATTTCGACTGATGGGCAAGGCACAATTCTGTTCAATCCCTTCAAAAAGCTCTTCCAGAGGGAAGCCCACAAGCAGGACGTGTTCCTTTGGTGGTGCTTCCATATCCCCAGACCCGTCCCCAAGCACGCTGTGCTGGGTGAGTACAGGACAGCAATCCCAACAAAGCCAGATGGGTCTTCCCTGCCCTACTGTTGTCACTGTCTCATTGCCATTGGCTGTTTGTAAGGGCTGGGAGCAACATGTAGACTGTGGCCCAGGCTGGATGTGGCTCTGGGCAGCCTGGTCTGGTGGCTGGCGATCCTGCACATAGCAGGGGGGTTGGAACTCAATGACCACTGTGGTCCTTTTCAGCCCAGGCCATTCTATGGTTCTATGATTCATTCTATGACCTCCCCTGGGCTTTGACTCAGATGCTGCTGTGTGGACTTTGGACAGCTCCAGCGCTGCCTGGCATGGCCCTTCCCAAGGAGATAAACCTGCTGACTTCCCTCCTTCCTCACCCACGTTCCGGGAATTCCTCTGTCCTAAGATGAGATCCCATTCACCCTCTCTGTTCTTCTGAACCCAATAAATAGCCTGAATTGTTCCCAAAAATATTGAGCATTAAAAAAAAAAAAAAAACAGCTTTTTTTATATATATTTATATAAAAAGCAGCAGGAAAGAGAAACTGGAAATTAGTTCGGATGCTGCAGTTCTAGGTGTTAACGATGAGCACACAGCTCATGGCCAAGGTAAACCTACAAGTAAGCTTTTTATCAACTTATCTAATTCCCTTGACAGATGTGGCAAAAAAAAATAATAAAGTAAGAAAAAGAGGAAAAAAGAAACCCAACTCCTTGATTTCACGCTCTGAGCCAGACCTGAAGAAGGATGAGAAATCTCAAGCTTTCATTAAATGTTTTACATGGATGAAAACTCTATTTTTGGTTCTGCTGTGTGAAAACAAAAGAAAATGAATAACGTTGTCCCTTTTGGAGTCAAGCTTTGTTTCCTCATTCTAATTCTTTTCCCTTTCCACGCCGAAGAGAGCACGCCAGGGGTCAGGCGTGGTTCAGAAACATATGCAGTCCAGGCAAGATTTTATGATTCCCCTCAGCAGGAAGGTTGGGTTCCTCTCTAACTCCCAGATCCACGAATGAAATGAATTTCTTCCGTAATAACGCATGCTGGCCCATTCCAATAGAGAAATGGCACCAGTACAAGGTAGAAATGAATCCAATGAAGATGGTCTTGAAATATCTGCTACTGCTTGTTATGAGATTTCCTGCAAAAACGACAATCTTTCATTAAATCTTTTATATCAAGGAACAGTGGTCCGCCAGCAGTTGCTTAACTGGAGCACAGTGCATTGCTCTAACCCGGCTTGCTTTCCCAAGAAAAGGGGATTCAAACAGATGAGTGAGTTCCTGTCATGCTGAATAGTAACCATGAGCAACATAGCCTATGGCAGAGTAGAGTAGCTTCTGTGATAGCCTGGGGCTGGAGCGTGTGAGTAGAGCTAAGCAAGCCCCAGTTTCATCATTCATCCCTCACTGATGTGAGTCTTGTTGGACAAAGCTCAAGAGCATCGCATGGGCAGTCCTATTTCCAGGGCTGGAGAGAAGCCCGGGGCCCAGGGAGGAGAAGCAGCTGAGTCGTAGCATCATTAAGGTCGGAAAAGACCACTAAGATCATCAGGTCCAACCATCAACCCATCCCCACCATCCCCACTGTAACCACGGCCACAGAGCACCAGGGGAAAAGCTGTCTTCCCTCCCAAGTCTGGGAGGTGGATGGACATAGGAATACCCATCCAGAATGCCTCTCAGTGATTGGCATGGTTCATTGCTGGCCACGGGGGGCTGAGTTTGGGATGAGACCTTTGGCAACCTCCGCACCTTCCCGTGGGCTCTGCTTGGTGCACTGCTACAGACCAACCCCTCATCCCTCTCTTGGTGGGGGATAATTCAGCCAATTCACAACCATGGCCCACCTACAGACTCACCACGCTCAGCATCCAGCCTTGGGTCTGCAGGGCTGATACCATATGCAGGCAGCCCCGACTTTTGGACAGAGCCTGCTGGAATCCATGCTGTTTTTACTACTTCTTCAGGCCAGTATTTCCTCAGGCTTGGCCAGCACCCCTGATTTCAGCCTCGTATCACTCTGTAGTATCGCTTTATTTTATTCTCGGCAGCTGCTTCAGCTTCCAGGAGGAACAGACTGGAAATGAGCATTTTCTTGGAGAAACCTCTCGCTTCTGGGCTGGGTATTGGCTGTGCAGCCAGACCGAGTTCATCAGGAGCAAAGAAATGAAAGCCTCACACCAAGTGCTGCATTGCTTCATCATTGAGGTGGATCCTACCTGATGACAAAGAAAGGGGGAATGTGGTTTTCTGGAGACAGTCCCTCTCTCCCCCCTCTCTCCTTTGCTTTCCCACCTTGACCAGTGTGAGGCACAAGTGAGCCAGCATGAGCCTTAGGGGTCTTTTCCAACCTCCATCAGTCAGTGATGGGTAGTGTGGGTGTTGCTGCCAACTCCAGCCCATGTATGAGGGAACGGTCCCAGGAAAATGGTGAGCTCCCAGGAAGGATGCGTGGAAGGAGTCCTTGACTAGTGTGTATCTACAGGAGAGATGTAAGCTTGGAAGAGAGCAGGGAAAAATGTTTCCAGGGCTGTTTTGCAGTGACCAGCCTCCCTGCAAGATGCAGTTCCTTGGAAATCCTGGGATTAACCTGCGTGGGGAAATGTCTTCTGCTTTGCAGCGGCTCAGAGAGTGAGGAGAAACCTTAGTTCCAGTGGTATCTGCAAAGGGAATTTGGTACTTGGAGGAGAAATGCCTATTTTCATTCTGGAAAGCAGACCAGGCTCACCCACAGACTCTGGCACAGGGCTCCACAGGAGCCATATGAGCAGGGAAGGGGTCAGGGGTTTGGTTTCACGTCTCACTGGAAATATGGCACGTCCCCCCTCATTCCTTCCCCCGGCAGCGTTTTGCCTCATGCTGACTTGGGGAAAGAGCACAGCCCCTGCCAGGCCGTCCCCTCTTCCCCTGCAGCACTGCGGGCTCTCCGCGGAGGTCGGCTGCCCAAGAAGTGGCAAAGAGGCCAAATCTCCGTCGGAGCTGCTGAGAACACAGCTGGAGGTGGCAAGGCTCGCGGAGAAAAAGCGACTTGCTGACAACGTTCAGCTAACGGGGGTTTTTTTTGGCTTTTCTTTTTTTCTTCTTCGTCCAGCTCCAAGGAACTCCCTGTTCTTTGCACTCCAGAAGCTTCTGGCTCAATTGAAAAAAAAAATGGAGCTGAAAGCCGTGCATGGGAGCTGGCAAACAGAGGAACAGAAAAGCAGGTGGGGTCCCATGCGTCTCCTCCTTGGCTTTCTGGAACATGCTTCCCACATAGGGTCCGTGCAGGAGCTGTCGTGGCTGGGAGCAAAGGCTGGGGTGCTGCGTGCAGGCTGAAGGATGGAAGTGTCCCTCATTGGCTGCCATGAACTTCTCCCAGAATGGCTGAGCGGGGCAGGCAGTCTGGGAGCTGCAGAAGCCTGGAGCCATCCCTTGTGGAGAATGAGCTGTGCTCCAATGGGCTCGAACCAAGCTTGCTTTACTTCTACCACCACTGTGGATAAGCTTTTTGTGACCGCATCACGCAACTCTTGCTTCTGTATCACCCGCCTAAGAGCAAGGGGATGGTCCCATCAAGAAGCAGTTGCACCCTCCCAACCATAGAGTCATAGAAGCATAGAATGGCCTGGGTTGAAAAGGACCACAATGCTCATCTTGTTCCAACCCCCTGCTATGTGCAGGGTTGCCAACCAGCAGCCCAGGCTGCCCAGAGCCACATCCAGCCTGGCCTTGAATGCATGGATGGCTTCTGGAGACCGCTGGCTCCAGGAGGGCACGGGGACCAACACACCAAGCACAAAGCTTGCTCCTTCCGTGCACCAAAGGACTCCTGAAAAGGAGCCAGTGTTGTCTTAGCCACCCACAGATGTCGAGACAAACGCTTTGAAAGTTGTATGGCAAAAGCACAATCCGGTGCCTTGTCCAACGACAGGGGATGGGGAGCCCTGTGACGAATGTTTCGTGGCTGTTCTCTAAACTCTGAGCTGATTCATGGATGTAGCGTGAAGCTACACTTCTGTTTGCCTATTCTAGTTCCTCCCAGGGGCCAATCTGAGGTCTCTTTGTGCCTCCTAATTTCTTCTTTGAAAATCTTGAAGCAAATTCCCTTGGGCGCGTATTAATATGAATGATTTCAGGGAAGATCTGCCCCCCAAAAAAATAACGAGAAAACTTTTTGCCATCAATCAGACCAAACTTTCTGTTATTGCTCACAAACAAAAAGAATTATCCTTGAGTCCTGTTAGGGTTAGCATTCTCTAATAGAGGTAATAACGTTCACTGAAAACCAGAAATTGAACATTTAGGTTTCCTATGTATAACTTCACATTTTAACCTCTTTACTTGCTGAGGATTCCGAGGAAATCCAATAATTCAAATTATTAAAAAAAAAAATCCTCAAAAGATGTTTGCTGACAAAGCCATTTATCTCTGAGCAAGTGAAACATGACCTGCCCTAGCCTTACGTGAAAGCAGCCTTTGACTCCATAATGAAGACTAAAAGGGCTTTTGTTTGAAGAGGTACTTTTTCAAAGTGGTCTCGAAGGCTCATGTATCAGCAGATCGGCCTGGAAGTCACAGCAGTGCCTCATGGCCAAGGTGGGCCTTGGGAAAACCTGAAGCCACTGTCTGGTGGGATGGGGCTGATCTCCATCCCGGGCAATTCTGGCACCCGAGTTTTACAGTTTCTTCTCTACAGCTCGTAGACCAAACAGAGTAGGTGGGATCTGACCCAAAGAATGAGATCATTGTCTTCACCCAAGTGGGAGCAGCGTGGACAGCCTTCCCTTCATGGCAGCGTGAAGAGTTTCCTTCTGTCCATCGGGCTGTTCCAACACCTGGCACACAGTGATGGTGATGTCTGCCTTGGGGGCTCAGGTCTCTTCTTCACAGCTCGTTCTGAGCAGCTGGAGGAGGTGAAGCCTTGGGTGCAGCGTGCGAGGTGGACGTGACCTCCCCCTCAAGGCCACCTGGGCACCTGAGACCTCCGTGATGGAGAAGAGCTACAGGAGTGGGTGGTGAGGGACAACAAGCCACCCAAAAGCTCCAGCCAATGGAAATCGTTGATGAGAGCAAATAAATAAGGATGGAACAACCCTGCTGCTCCCCAGGCAGAGGTTGGGTCACTGGGCTGGTTGGCCATCATGGCGATGGGGACAGCTCTGCAATGGGCTGCCCCACAGCAAGGTGTGCGTCTACTGCACGAGCACTTGGCAAGATCTCAGCTCCTGACTCCTGCACAAAGAAAAGACTGTTTAAAGAAAAAAAAAAATAAAGAAAGAAAAGAAAGGGAGTGGAGGAGAAAAGGGGTTTTGTTTCTTTTTTTTTTAAAAAAAAAGGAAAAAAAAAAGAAAAAAGAAAAAAAAATTCTTCACATTTAAAACTCTTTTTATTGCCCTCATTGCTTAAGATAGCGTTACCATAAATCGACTCGACCATAACATTATTTGGAAACCAAAAGGATTACCACATCTATTAGAATATTTAAACCATATGTCTGGGGTTCAGCGCTCCCAGCCCCACGGTGCAGGCACACACTGGTCAGCAAGGCTTCTGCTCCTGCTGGCAGTGAGCCGCCAGCACTGCAGGGAGGGGAGGGCTGTGTCCCTGTCTTGATGTGGCAAACTGGGCATTTCTTTGTTCTTTGACATTGGCAGCATTTAGCCAGGGACCGTGATGCCTTTTGTCAATGACACCAACAGCATACAGCTCCACTCTCCTGCTGCCAGCAGCAGCATGCAGACTACTGCACCCCAAATTAACAGGGGGCAAGAATGATAGAGTCATAGAGTCATGGAATCACCAAGGTTAGAAAAGACCTCCAAGATCATCCAGCCCAACCACCCACCTACCACCAGTATTTCCCCACTAAACCATGTCCCTTAGTACCACATCTACACGTTTCTTGGACAAGATGGGGAAAAACTACCCAAGTTCACCTGGTTTCTCCAGAGGTGGACCAGTTCCTGATACCTGCCTTTAGGAATCCAAGACCAACATGGCAAGGACAAGTTGGATGGGACTTCGGGCACCTGGTCAATGGGAGGTCCCACTGACCTCCCATTGCCACCTGCATGTCAGAGGTTGGATCTGGGTGGGCTTTAAGGTCCCTTCCAACCCAAACCATTCTGTGATCCTCTGAATTTACATCTTCAGCATCACTTCCACTGGGCGTTGTGAAGCTCCAGCTCTATCTGACCACCCCTGCTTCTACAGGAGAGTGATGAACAGTCATAAACCCTCTTCCTTTCTACACTGGTCCCATATGGTGCCAGATCCAATAACAGCAAGGGAAGTCCAGCTCCTTTGGAAAGAGGACAAATATTTCTTGTAATCCATCTTCCCACAGCCTGTCCAGAGGGGTGGCCACATTCGGCTGGGTTTTAAGGCAGGGCCTAAGGCCTGCTGTGCACACTTTAACCTACCATGAACTTGCCATTTTCCAGCTCTCTGGTCTGAACTTTTTCGTGTCGCGTCTGCCAAAAGCAGCACTTTTCTCGATAAGTTCCAGCAAAAGTGGTTCTGCCATTTCCGAAAATCACATTCCCTAAAAATAAGCTACCTGGCACGCTAGGAGGAGGAAGATCTTACAGCTGAGAAATTCCAGCTGGAGAGAAACGACTCGAAGACAGGTTCAAGATGGCTGGGCTATAAATATCCATTCAATCCCGCTTAAAGCCTGTGTCCCAAAATGATGACACCCCAAACCAGGGCACCGCAGCTTGCAGGGCTTCCCCAGGTGCTGCCCATGCCCACTTGCCTGTAGAGATGGACAACCATTGCTCCCAGTGTTCCCAGTGGAGGACGAATGGGTAAGAGAGGGCAACTGGGTCTGAGGAGGGATGAAGTAGGCAAGGAGTTTGGTTTGGAAGAGGAAAAAATGGGATTTGATTTTATTTGCTAATAAAAGTGGAACGGTTTATACGGTGTGGGTAGGATGGAAAGCCAGATCTCAGTCCTCGGAGGAAGAAGTTTGTGGGAAGTTCGTCAGGGGAAGGTTTAAGATGAGACTGAATGGTTGCGTGGTCTCATTCAGCATCTGCCGTGTCATCATATGAGGACTGTGTAACCAAAGACATGGGGAAGAGATGGGGTAATGGTGGAATGACAGGCTGAGGACACCGGGGCAGGGAATGGAAGGAAAAAGGCATCTAGGCAAGGGTGGGTGGTGCTTTCAGGCACAGAGGTGACCCGAGGGCTGGAAAGCAGGTCCTGGAATGGCCACAGTGAGGGTGACAGAAAATCAGCCAGGAAAAAAAGATTTTTCCAAGAGAAGAGGTGCGTCTGAATGTGCTTCAACAAAGCAGGTTTGGGATGCTCAGTGGAGTCACCGTCCCCGGAGGTGTTCAGAAACCACGGAGCTGTGGCACTGAGGGACACGGTTAGCAGCCATGGTGGGGTGGGTTGGGCGTGGGGATCCTGAAGAGCTTCTCCAACCCAAATAATTCTGTAACTCTGTGATTCTATACGTCTGCCAGGTGGTGACGGGGACGCTGTGGTGGAGACAGGAGGGAATGGCCAGGGTGCTCCGTTCTCTCCTCCCAAGGATGGTCCCTAAAAGACTCTTAGGCAAGCAAATGAGATGGACTTGAATGGCTGAGCACACTGGAAAACTGCCTCCAGCCCACTCCTGGACCCCAAAACGGTGCACTGCCATCTTCTCGCCTTTCTTTTTTTTACATCTGCCTTTGCTTCAGCTCCTTGAAAGCCAAACAGCCTCCTCCGTGCCCAGCTCTGACGTGGGATCTTCGAGGCACAGCCACACCTTCAGATCTCATCAGAGAATGAGAATTTGGGCATCGGAGACCTCTTGGCTGCATTTGTCATCCTGGGTAGGTTTTCTTTTCCCAGAGATAGATGGGGGGCTTCTCCTCTCCCATCAGCCTCTGAGCCTTTTTCCAGCAGTCCCTCCAGTCTGGCACGTGAGCTGAGAGTGTCCTACTGGGGTGGAAAGTGTCCTGAGTGGGGATGAAATGGAGAGGGGATGCTGGAGCAGAGGTGAGGGGTGGGTTTTCCAACCAGGGCACAGGTGGAGGGTGGGGATGACATCACCGGGAGCTGCCTCACCCCCAGGTGCTCGGTACCAGGCTGCTGGTGCCAGGGCTGCCCAAGGGCAGGGCTCTGCCTGTCCATGGAAGGAGAGCCCAAGGCTGCAGCGAGTAAATAGGGCTTAGCCTCCAGCTGCAGCCTGAGCCGGATTTCTGTCTCATCTGCAATGGAAGGGCTCCCTCTGGTGCAACCAGGAATCCTCTCCACTTCTTCCTTTTTTTTTTTTTTTTTTTTTTTTTTTCCCTTTCCCTTTTTTTTTCCTCTTTTGCTTTATGTCTTTTCTCCTCTGGAAAACGTGTCTCTGCCATCACGTACGTGTATGCCCCGTGAAAAGCACAGAGCCCACCCTTACTTCTTCTTCAGAGCCAGGAGAATCCCAGCCACCTCTGAGATATCCATGGCCACCCCATAAAAGATCAAAATCCTGGGAAACCTTCCCCATGAGGGCAGGGCAGAGCCTCAGCCCTGTGCTTTGAAACCACAGAGCTCTCTGTGGTCACCTCTATTGGTGGAGCCAACCCCCTGCAATGGCACAAGGAGACATCTGCCCCACTCTGCATGAGTGAGGCAATATCCCAGTGCCTGGTCCCAACCCCAGCACCCCCTTATTGCTCTCACCCCAATCCTGTTTCTAAACAGACCTTATTCCCCTTGGTAAAGTGGGGGGAAAATCGCAAGAGGAGCTTTGGGATGGGGCGGGGGGCAGAGCTGGTTCCTGCTGCATGGTGGTGATGGGTTGGTGGTTGGACCCGATGATCTTGGAGGTCTTCTCCAACATTAATGGTTCCGTGACTGAGTGGGCAGGGTGGGGATGGGATGATGGTTGGTCCTGATGATCTTAAAGGTCTTCTCCAACCTCAGTGTTTCTATGATTCACTGATTCTTAGCCAGGAGACCTCCAACAGCCATCTCCTGCTCAAGGTGTGAGCAGTTTCCTGCTGGAAGAGAAACAGAAGGGAAGTTCTGAGCTGTGCTTCCCTGGACCTTGCAAAAGGGCATCAAATAGATGAGCCCAGGCTGTGGGGTTAGAAAGAGCCAGAAACAGTCTCAGCTGTCTACCAGCCCCTGTTTTATCACATATCACTGTCCTCATTATTGGAATAAAATCATCGAATCAGTGAGGTTGGAGAAGACCTCCAAGCTGACCAACTCCAACTGCCAACCCATATCTCCACCCTGACCACTCAATCATAGAATCACAAAACCATTCGGGTTGGAGAAGACCTCTAAGATCAACTCCAACCATCAACCCATCACCACCAGCCAGGAAGGCTGAGCAGCACTCAGGACTTCTCCCACGTAGCTCCTCCATGCAACCAGGGCTTCTACCCATCAGGAAGTTGGGGGTTGTTCCCTCCCTCCCTGCTCCTGGGGGAGCACTGCATGGCGTCATGAACCTGCCCTGGGGATCAAAGGTGCACCCATAGATATGTTACAGATGTGGAGGGGCACGGCTGCATCCAGGACTAATTCATCTTTTGCTCACACAGCCAGCCTGGCAAGGGAGGGATTGAAAGTTCCCACATGATTTTTTTTCTTTGTTTCATCTTCTCCCTTTCTTTCTTTCTTTCTTTTATTATTAATTTTTTTCTAATTAAGTTTCTCTTGATTGCAAAACCAAATGTAAAAAACCTGCAAAAGTCCAAATAGCCCCAGGGAAGGGAGCACTCAGAAAGTTCTCGACAATATTATAATTCCTCTCTCACTCGTGCAGTGTGAAAATGTGCTGGATGGGAATAAGTTGCGTGGATTGACTGCGGCCATAGGTGGCACCATGATTTAAACTACAGGAGCAGAATAATCCCCACTGATGGGGAAGGGAAGGGAAGGGAAGGGAAGGGAAGGGAAGGGAAGGGAAGGGAAGGGAAGGGAAGGGAAGGGAAGGGAAGGGAAGGGAAGGGAAGGGAAGGGAAGGGAAGGGAAGGGAAGGGAAGGGAAGGGAAGGGAAGGGAAGGGAAGGGAAGGGAAGGGAAGGGAAGGGAAGGGAAGGGAAGGGAAGGGAAGGGAAGGGAAGGGAAGGGAAGGGAAGGGAAGGGAAGGGAAGGGAAGGGAAGGGAAGGGAAGGGAAGGGAAGGGAAGGGAAGGGAAGGGAAGGGAAGGGAAGGGAAGGGAAGGGAATCTCTTCTCCCTAGGAAGCCCTGCAGTCATGGTGGAAGATATGGGCCCTTCGTGTGGCCAGAAGTCACCTTCACTTACCCCATCCACCAAGGACAGTGCTGCCGCCAGCCCTCACAATGCAGGAAATAGAGGAGCAGGAATCTCTCTGCAGGGGAGCACAGTAGTAATAGAAAAAAAAAAAGATGGTCAAATAAGGTAAGGTATGATTCCATGACAGATATAGAATATAAAATATAAGATGTGAGATATGAGAACATGAGATAAGATGAAATAAAATTAAAATAAATAAATAATAAAGCAAAAGGAATCTGAGTTTTCTGACCCCCACTTCATTCCTCCTCCTCCTCCAAATCTTCTGATTCATTTTTTAGTGAGGGCATGGAAAAAGTGAAGAGATTTAACCACAACCACTCAGGAAGTCAGTAGCAGAGTGAAGTGCCTGGGCTTTTGTGTTCTGCATCTGTTTCTCCCTGCAGCGAGCAGGGAAAGGTCGCTCCATCCCCTCCACGCAGGGAGTGAGCATTGGTTTTTCAGACTGGAAGATCAAGATGTGGGATCTGATCCCGGAGTCCCAGTCTCAACACACAGAGGTGGGGACTTTAGACTTATCCTGGCAGTTCTTAGGTCTTAAAATGGGGTGGAAGCAGGGTGACATCCCACCCAGGGGATGTCAGGCACCGCATCCAGACAGCAATGCATCACAGGGACCGGTCAGCAAAGTGCCAGCAAACAGGCTCTGTCTGAGGCAGATCCTCAGCCCCTGGGATTTATTACATACAAATGTTCAGTATCAGCATCAGTTTATGAAAAAAATATATGAGTCAGAGTCTGAGATCCAACTTTGGGTCTTGAATTTGGGGGTCATTTCGACGTTAAATTGAGTGCAGTGGTCAAGCAGGACCTTGAAGCCCTCTCCCACCACCAACTTACAGCTGATGGGCACTGCAGTGACCTCACCAAGGCAGCCAACAGCTGTGGGAACCACCTGCTCCAGCACAGCATCAGTGCCAGGAGGGCTTCCAGCAGGGCACGATCGAGCTCCTCCAAGCACCATGTTCCAACAGTTGGTTCGGATGAGAGGTGCTTTGCTTCCACACCAAATTCATGGTGGGCTCTTATGACTCAACTGACCTAGAGCAGAAGAGTTTCCCTTTTATTTATCCTTTTCACACCAGCTTCAAGAAACTTCATCTGGGCTGGGGCCCCGCTGCGGTAGGCCGCCCATAAATCCACCCTACAGCCATGGCTTACCACCCACTGGCCTGCATGTAGACTCCATGACCTGCTGCCTCTCACCTGCCAAATTCCTCCACTCCGAGCAATCCGTTTGGATTTTGAGCAGCTCATGAGGACATCAGCTCCAAAACGAGGGCATCCAAACCTTCGTTACTTATGGCATCGTTGACTTCATCAACCACGCAGCGTTGTGTTAGCCTAACCCCAACCCCCGTCACATAAATGGGAAAGAGGGAGGAGGAGAGCTGAACGATGGGTCACTGAACAAAGCCATGGTTCCTCCACGCTTATCGGTCTTGCTCCATATATTTCATTTATGGCTTTTTTTATTGACCAGAGGAAGCCCTGGAAAGCTTGCTTTCCTTCGTCCCGCGGTAACACCGACCCGGTGAGACGTGGGACTGACCACAAGCACATCTGAGCATAATTCACCAAAAATTCCAGTAAATGTTTTTTCTAGTATGAAACTAATAGTAAGTAAGCAAACCCACCTGCCCCCGGGGAGCAACTAACCTTGCTGTTACCCGAGAACATTCTGCTGAACTCCGCCAGCGAGTTGCTGCCTCTCGAGCAGCTCCATTGGATTTGGGTTGTGTTTCTGTTTGGTTCCCAACCACCTCCTCACCATGAGCGAGAGGTGGGAGATGCCATGTAGGGTTTGCTGCGATGATGGAGGTCTGGGGTGTTTAAGGGAGCCGTGGGGAGATGGCATTCATGTGACCATGACTCCGTGTACGCAGGGTCTCCAATGATGGGTAACAGCCATCCTGTGGCACTACCTTGTGTGTGTTGGAGGCTGTGAGATTTGGGAGGAGGAGGCTGCAGAGCTGGAGGACAGAGAGAGGAGAGAGGCCAGAGCAGAGCAGAAATCAGGACAAGTGGGATAGGAGAAGACAGCAGGATGGCATCGAGGCAGGCATCTCCTTGTCACTGCCTCCCGGACTCCCAAGGTGCTATTCCATCCGATCCTTTTCTATTCCACTTGGGATCTCAATGGCTTTTGGCCATTTCAGCAATAAATTCCTTCCAGCAAACTGTGTCTGTGAGATGAAGCTGGAAATACAGAGGATGGGAGAGATGCCCAACATCCTACGGGCGGTTTTGGGGGCTTTCTTTTTGGCCAAATCCCTAATGAGAGCCATTAGGAGAATCTCTCATAAGGAGAATCTATTGATACCTTCAAGGGGAGCACTGGGATACTCCAGTGAGGGAATTGATCTCAGCATGAAGGAAGCTGCTTGCAAGCATGAAGCCTTCTTTGAGAGCTTGAGCACCTCCATAACCTGCAAGGACTAATTAGGGGAAGGAAAGGCAAGAGGCAACAGAGGCCAACTTGCAAATTAAGATCTGGGTTGCCAATGGACTCCACTTCTCTCTGGTGAGTTGAACTGCTCCCCGGGCTCTACTGCCTCTGCTCTCACCTCCCCTAACTGCAGAGGGTGGACGCCGTGAACACAGCTAAATCTGAATGTCTTCAAGTGGGATTTAGAGTCAAAAAGCCAAAGAAAGCATTCACAGAGCTGGGTGCGGACCCTGGGCTCACAAACCCATCCAACCCATGGAAGGATCTGGCCACCCTCTCCCACTCCAGGATGGAATTCTCCCTGTCTGGTGGTTATCAGCAAAGGGAAGGATGGAGTGATGCACCCTCAGCACTGCTGGACCCCATGGGGAACCCCTCCCCCAGGCAGTGGGCAGGCAGAGCGAGATGCACCAGGGAGATTTGTGATGAGCTGCCCTGACTCATTTAGTTAAAAATAAACTCTGGCAACGTTGTCTGAAGGCTCTCAGGAACTCACAGATGCTTGAGCCCTGATGAAGCTTTCCGCAATTTGCTCCTTTGCAGCTTAACTAAAATAAGAACCCACCCAGGGCAAGAAGCAGCTCTTGAGCAAAGGAAGTGGCAATGGAGGCACCCCTCCTGTGCGCCCTGCTGCAGAGCTTCCTCCCCTGCTTCCCCTCTTCATTCCCCCAACAAGCACCTCATTTTCTTGTTTGCAAACGCATCCAGAAGAGGCAATGAGTGCAAAGCCCATTGAAAGGGTTTAGTAATAAGGGTCATCACAGAGCATTAATTACAAATTACCCTCTGCAGCGAGGCTCGTACCTTCATTAGCTGGCTTAGCGAGGTGAGTCATTGGGCAGGAAGGACATTTGCCATTCTGCCATCAGTGAGCAAGCAGCAGAAGAGAAGGGAAATGTACTTTGCTTTTTCACAGTGCTTTCTGTCAATAGATTGGGTGGTAGGAGTCATCCTCCTCTCTTGAGAAAGGGTAAGCGAGGCACAAGTGACCCATGCCGCCCATAGAGGTGGCATCCGTAGGAGTATTTCCTTTATGGCAAGGAGAAAAATCTCCATTAAGAATCCGCAGAACGACCTTGTTGAACTAGGGAGATTTATCATTATTGGTTGCTTAGACTTAAGCAATGTCCAAGCTTACAAGCAAGGACTGGGATGCAACAGGGCAAGGAGCTCTGCAAGCAGAATGCACACTGGCGATGCAGACGGGCGTCACCCATGGCTGACAGCTCCTGCCTGGGGAAGGATCTTAAATTTTATCTTCTTCTGCTAAAGCAAGAGAAAAAAATGAATCAGCACGTTCCTGTGCGTGTGTCTATGCAAAGGGTTGGGTGCACGGATGTGTCTCCATGCACCCCATGGCAAAAACATGAGAGCGGGGCAGGTGAGCTGCATTGCATGTGCCCTATTTCCCCGAGACAGAACTCCAGAACACCATCTCATGGAGATGGGCCGTAGCGTTGGAGGGGGTGATGGAGTGGTACCCACCTGCAAGCATCAAGCCAGCCCTTGGCTGGTGTGGCTCCACATATGGGATGCAGAAACCTTTTAGTCCCATCCAGCAGAAATCAAGGAGGGGTGATAAGAGGTGGGCGCAAGCGAAATCAAAGCAGCAGCCACAAGATGTTGGCATTTCCCTCCATGTGGGTTACAGGCCTCCCGCCCTCCAAGCAGAGCTCCAAGCCTCCCACGCTGGGAGAGGCACTGCTGTGGAACACCCGGGCTCTGTCCTGGGCCTCCCGGGCGTTCTCCTGGCCTCCATAGCACTGGGAGGGGTTATTGGACTTCCCTGCTTCGAGGGATTAAAATAATCAATGTCAAATTGACATTGGCTGCTGCCACAGCCCAACAGTCCTCAGATTCTGGAAAGGGCCCTGAGGGCAGCAGAAATCCCCCACAGCCCTGAGTCACCAGCCAGCCAGACGAGGTCCACGTGAAGCTCCGAGGAAGGCACGCCAGCTCACATAACCAGCTGCAGCACCAAGGCTGGGGGGGGGTGAAGGCTCAGCCTCTCCCCGTTCCCAATTAGAACCGGTTCCTGAGCCCAACGTACTGACCACAGCCCTGATACACCCCTCAGCACCAGCATGCAATCCATAGGTGGGTCCTAATGGTCCCTTGAATCGCAGAATCGTTCAGGTTGGAAAAGAGCTCTAAGAACCCCAAGACCAACCCCAACCCATCCCACCCCTACCATGCCCACTGACCGTGTCCCTCAGTGCCACATCTCCATGGTTCTGGAACACCTCCATGGACGGTCACCCCACCGCTCCCTGGGCAGCTGTGCCAGAGCCTGACCACTCTTTGGAGAATATTTTGTTCCTAATATCCAACATAAGGGTTGGATTTGTTTAAGGATCACTGGTGGGATTGCCACTTGCCAAGTGATGTTGACATTTATGTGCAGTGGACATTTATTTGCATCACCGTGTAGGAAAGCCATGCTCTCCACAAGGCTGGAGTCACCACCTCTTCTTTGGCAGCTCATTTTCTTTCCCTCCTTACCGTTTTTCCTATCCAGCAGGATGAGAGCTGAGGTGGGATGGGGAAGGAGAGGATGAGGGCAGCAAGCTGACTTTTGTTATCCAAGAAAATGTATGTAAAAGGGGATATTAACCAAGTTATAAATATAGAAATGAAAGCAAAAGTGTCACCTCACTGAACAATGGGGGCATTTATGGGATAAAGTTACTGCAAATTAAGGGCTGGCACAAGCTGACTTGGGCTCGTAATTTATAGCGTAGCCTAAATCCTGGCTTGCAGACAAGTGGGATAAAGTTGAGTTCATTGTGGAAGGTTCTATTTTCGTAGCACGGGGTGAGAGCAGTGGAAGAAATGACTTGAGGGTCCCAGGGGAGGCTGGGCCTGCTCAGCAGGGTGTGTTAATCCTACCTACAACCTGTCAGATGGGAAGCTCCAGGTTGGGCTGAGGTTGGATGGCCTCCTTGACCAGCTGGAGGAGCTGGGATCCGGGGAATGGCGCCTGCATTCAGCCCTACTGCTCTTAGCAGCAAGGAACTTCCCTGTGCTACTCAGCACTTTCCTTGCTGAGCCCTCCCAGGGATGGTCATGGTGATGCCCTCTCCATAAGGGATGGGATAGAAATGGGGCTGAGGACTCAGCTCAACTGCACTGCGAAGACAAGAGCCAAGAAACGGTCATTTCAGGTGGAAATCCGTTCAACCCAACTTCCACTGTTGCAGGTGGAGGCGATGGGGAGGATAGCATAGCAGAGGTTAGACTGGAGGAACTTGATGCCAATGGGTGATGGACAGGCCAAAGGTCGTGGGGCACATCAGCAGATGCACCACTGGTTTGCTTTGTTTTAGAGACAAGCAAGCATTTCCTAAGCCTGCACCACCTGGCAGTAGAGCAGCCCCATTGCCTTTTTTAGGTTTGGTGGGCATCAGCCCCACGAGCTGTAGCAATAAATAACTCAAATAAATGCCTCCATGTGTTATCTCATAGCCCAGGTGCTGCCTTTGCCTCAGTTTCCCCCACCCATGACAGGAGAGGAGGAGGCAAAGCACTGAGCTAAGAACCCCTGGGATGGTTTAGGCTACAGGTGCAACCAGCTCTCCATCCGTGGTTCACAATTACTGCCTTTACCATCCAGGGTAAATACGAGTGAAGACTTTTATATTATATAAACCATAAAGTGCTAATAAGGGCAATTTTGTGGCTTTGCTTTTATTTTTTATAATGAAAAGGTTAAAAAAAAAAAAAAACTGAACACAGCTTTGTAGCAGCCAGCTGTGTATGTGCAGTGATTTTATTTAGCTTAAAATCAAGACTGATTTAACCATGGCTACCTGCCAGGAGCATTAAAAAATATTAAAATCAAGCTCAGCTACTGGGTTCTAAGAATAGCGTTTACTGATAAATTCCAAGTTTAACAGCAGCCTCCCAGGGGCCGTTTGTAGGCTGCTGTCTGCCCCAGGCAGAGGTGTGTGGGGTTGCTCAGGTGGGTGAGTTGCAGGCTGGTGAGGTGATGTCTCGCGGTGGTGCTCCGAAAGTGGAAGGGGCTTTCGGATGGGGCCTTTCTCCACTGTCTCTGCTTGCTTGGACCCAACGTTCATCTAGGATAGAATCATAGCATGGCCTGGGTTGAAAAGGACCACAGTGATCATCCAGTTCCAACTCCCTGCTATGTGCAGGGTCGTCAACCAGCAGCCCAGGCTGCCCAGAGCCACATCCAGCCTGGCCTTGAATGCCTGCAGGGATGGGGGCATCCACAGCCTCCTGGGGCAACCTGTTCCATCTACCCAGCATTCATTGTCCCGCAGAGGCCGTCCACACGTGGGAGCAGAGAGAATCTAAGACCACGGCACACGTTGCATGGGACTTCTGGTTACAGCCTCTGAGCTCTCACCCCTCAGCACATGAGAGGTCTGCGAAGCTGGACTTGCTGTTTGGGTCTTGGCCCGGTTGTCATCTCCATCAGCGCAGACCAATGGGCAAGTTGGTTCTTGGAGGTAAAGCCGATGCTGAAATTCAGTTCAGGAGCCGTAGAGATGTGGCACTGAGGGATGTGGTCAGTGGGCATTCAGTGAGACCCCGCTGGGATATTGCGCTCACAGGTTCTGATCACGTCCCGTCACTGCTGCCCACCTCCTTGCTGGGCATAAATACCAGAATCGTTCCAATGATTGTTGTGACCTCTGTTTTTTTGGGTTTTTTTTTTTTTTCAAAATGACAACAATAAAGAACAGGAAGTGTTCTCGTGTGCAGGGAATTCAGCAGAACGTTTGGCTTTGACACGAACCAAAAAGTTCCCGTTTCCTTTCAGACTGTGGAACTCTCCTCGAGAACCTTTGCTTAATTAACCATGACGAAGCACAGCCTTGAGCTGCTCGCCCCGAACTGGTTTAAAAATGGGCGAGATCCATTGCAGAAGTGCTTTTATGGCACAGGAGGACTCAGGTCAGGGCACTGACCTCTGCGTGTATCCCCATGCCACCCCAGTGCCATCTTGGCTCCTCTCTGCTGGGAGCTGTAGGAAGAAGAGCTGCAGGTTTGGTTTCAGCCTTTGGGTATCTGAGGCTGCTGATGTCTCCCACTGGGCTGTAGGTGAAGAGCAGAGAGCTAATTTAGATGTTTTTGGATGACTAAAAGGAGGTGAGACGTTACCAGTCATCTTGACTACATTAAGGAAGTTGGGCTCCTTGGGTTCCTGGCCGTGCAAGGTGCGTTGCTCAGGCTTCGAGTCACCACTTGTTTCTGGGTTCTCTCACAAATCACCATTCCTGGACACGGGGGAGCTGCAGCTGGGATGACACACAGGGAACAAGATGCGTGGGGAAGGCTGATTTGTCAGGCTCGGTGGTGTTTCCCGTTGCCAGGAGAATAAGGACAGAAGTGCCATATTAGATCAATCAGTGAGTGCCAGGTAATATCCGGCCGTGCACACAGAGAGGTGTCTGCAGAGGAGCCTCCCTGGCTCCAGCGATTTGCAAATCAGGGCATTCATGGCACCAGAGGATCGTGGACTCATTAAGGTAGAAGAAGACCTCCACTATCACTAAGTCCAACTGTCAGCCCTCTGCTACCCGTAGCATCATGGAATCATTCAGGTTGGAGAAGAGCTCCAAGATCCCCAAGTCCAACCCAACCCACCCCACCATGCCCGCTGATCACATCCCTCAGTGCCACATCTCCATGGCTCTGGAGCACCCCCAGGGACGGTGACCCCACGCGTCCCTGGGCACCCCATTCCAGTGCATCACCACTCTTTGGAGACTGATTTTTTTCCTAATATCCAACCTGACCCTCCCCTGGCACAACCTGAGGCCATCACCTCTCATCCTATTGCTGTTACCTGGGAACAGAGGCTGACCCCATCCCCTCCCCAACCTCATTTCAGGGCACTGCAGAGAACCCCAAGCTCCAAGCTGAGCATCCCCCAAACAGCTTGCTTCCCCAAACAGCTCTGAAATCTGGGATCCATTGGCCACATGCAGCTCTGGACAGGGTTGTTTCAAGGACCACTGGACCCATCCAGCTGGGATTCCCTGGAGAGCAAAGCCAGCTTCCCAGCTCCTCCCTACCAAAGCAGCGGGGAGCACCTGAACCCAGCTCAGCACCCTCAGGAGTGCTCTGCACAGTTCAGCCATGGGGGACACATTTCTACTCTTGGTGACACACTTCCCACATCGGGTACAGCCCATTCATGCCATCACTGCTGCGTGTTTGCACTCATCCCAGTGCGGTGCAGAGGTGTAAATGCCAAGCCATGCAGAAAGGGCAGCAATGGAAGGCAGATGAAGTGTGGAAAGGGCTGTGGTTAGGTGGAAGATTCTTGGACGTATCAGTCATGCTGAAAAATGTATTCAAGATGCTGCAGCAGTGGCAAAGGATGGATTTTTCCTTCTTTTTTTCCCCCCCCTCTCTTTTTTTCCTCAGCCCAGGCCTGAAAGCTTTCTGATGGCAGCGTGATGGGAGCTGAACAACCTCCTACTGTGATAAAAAAAATGGGTATATTTCCACTGGATTAAGTGTCACCAAACTATGGCTCATGTGGGCTTCATGTTTAGGTCATGTTTAGGTACAAGGGAGCTCAAAGAGTCTGGAACAGAGCGGGGACAAGACAGTCAGGAGCTGGATCCAGCTCCCCACAAGGCCAACCCAGAGCCTCTCTTATTTCAGACGATGGAAAACACCTTTCAGTGTGAGCTCCTGTGCAAAAGAACAACCTCAGTGCCCAGAAATAATAAAGATATCCCACAGGAAGAGAGAAGAAAGGAGGCAGGAGGAGCCCAGCTTGGCTTTCAGCTGGAATGGGTTGGAGAAGAGGTAAACCTGGTGGCATGGCTTATCCCAGCTCCATGGCACAGCAAGCAGCTGAAGTTCTAAATACAGACACGTGCACCCAAGATAACCCTTTTTCATGGAATCATAGAATGGCCTGGGTTGAAAAGGACCACAGTTCTCATTGAGTTCCAACCCAATGTGCAGGGTCGCCAACCAGCAGCCCAGGCTGCCCAGAGCCACATCCAGCCTGGCCTTGAATGCATCCAGGGATGGGGCATCCACAGCCTCCTTGGGCAACCTGTTCAGTGCATCACCACCCTCTGGGTGAAAAACTTCCTCCCAGTATCCAACCCAAACCTCCCTTCCCTTTTCCTTCCATCCAGGTGCAGGCACACAGCACCAAAGCAGGCATCAGGAGGGCACTGATGTCCCTTCTCCATGGCCACAGGGCATGGGGCAAACAGAAGCCAGGCTGGGAGGCAATGGGTAAATGGACCTAATGGGGCCGTGGGCTGCATGGCTACAAATGGTACTTGTTTACCTCCCCAATAAAATCCCAACATGGAAATAATGAATGGGGCTCGCAAATTAGTCACTAGAAATCACTTAACTCGTAAAAAATTATTAGCCCAGAAACAGAGGTTTGGGGGGAAAAAAAAGGGTGAAAAAAGCCAGAGGAACTTTTGTCTTCAGACAAACGTTTTTTTACGCTGGAATTAATGGGGGTCGAGTCAGGGCATGGAAAGCATATAAAACACAGCAGAGAGGGGAAAACTCTTACGGAGGAAGCCAAGATGAAGTGAAGTTGGATTTGGGTCAAGTGAGCGTTAAAGCACTGTCAGGAAGCCTGCTTGCTTAGCCAGAAATCAGACTCCAGATAGAAGCACAGATAGAAGGAGGTTCTGGTTTTCTAAGTCGGAACGCAGCACGAACAGATGATGCTCAGCGATGGCTGTGCTACTGCAGGGCTAAAAACAGCCGCCTCATTCAGCACACCGTGAGGATTGTAGCTCTGAGAGAGCGTTCATGGCAAAGGTCTTTGCTTCAATTAGGTAAATCATGACTTAAGTTAACTCTGAGAGTGCTGGGCTTGGGGTCCATGGCACTTCCCATGGCCAAAGTCATGGGAGCAGCAGGGAATGGCACCCAGACTCCAGAATGGGTCAGATTCCCATGGCATCCAGCTGCGATTTTTCACAAGCTGTGACCCTTTGGGGAAAAAAGGAAAAAGGGGAGAAGGAAAAAGGGTCCAAACTGCATCACCATATACAATTAAAGATACCAGATTGCCTGGGCTGAATCTGGCCTTTCAGTATGAAATCTCAATTACGTTGGGGGTACAATCTTTTCTTTCTTCTTGGGGGAGGGGGATAGGGATGGAATTGCAAACAGGCTTCCAAAACTTGCAGCACCACGAGGCTGTTTTGAAACTTAAGTCATTGAAACACCATCAGCTGCCTACTGTACCCAGAGCCACGGACGCTTCGTGGCCTTGCTTCAAATTAAAGCCAGGCTTTGTTTTCCATTCTTGTCCTGAGTCCCTGCTGCAAATTGACAAAAAGTGCCCTTTGCCAACAGCTGCTAACAATGCTGCTAATGAGCATTCATCAGGAAGGCATAAACAGAAGAAGATGGAAAAGCAGCAGGGAGTGAGGGTGTCCTCCCTGGGGTTGCGTTGCCTCTGCAGGCATCGTTATAGCTCTTCTTTTTAACCTAAAATCAGCAACTCTCCCTTGAGAGAGCAAATTGGACCAAGGGCGCAGCTGTGCTGAGAAATCCTCTGGGTGCTTTGTGGCCTTAAGTTCTTCCCCCATTACTGGCTGCCACCAGGAGCTTGTTTCCAGGTGGTTTGGGTTGGCTGCCAATGTGGATGCTCTTATGGGGCTCCAGGTGGCTGCCAAGAGGCCTCGCTTGGGTTGGGTTGTCTTGGGTTGGGTTGGGCTGATTTGGGTTGTGTTGGGTTGGGTTGGGCTGGGCTGAGTTGTGTTGGGTTGGGTTGGGTTGTCTTGGGTTGGGTTGAGCTGGGCTGGGCTGGGTTGGGCTGGTTTGGGTTGTGTTGGGTTGGGTTGTGTTGGGTTGGGTTGGGTTGGGTTGGGCTGGGTTGGGTTGTGTTGGGTTGGGTTGGGTTGTCTTGGGTTGGGTTGAGCTGGGCTGGGTTGGGCTGGTTTGGGTTGTGTTGGGTTGGGTTGGGCTGGTTTGGGCTGGGTTGTGTTGTGTTGGGTTGGGTTGTCTTGTCCTACATGAAAAAAAGGGAATAAGGACCAGGCCAATGTGAAACCCTTCCCTGCTTTATCGATTGAGATTTGATTAAAGTAAATTCCTTGCACTGAATGTAAAGGCAGCCTACGAGACTTGCAAGCTTGCTGGCACATCCAAAGACTGATGTGAGCTTTAGGTCTGCATTAAATCCAGTGAAAACACATCAGATAGACCCTGTGGATGCCCCAGTGGAAGAGCACTAATCTCAAAAGGACCAGTCCCTGAGGACCTCCCTCGTTAGATGCTATCAGCTGGGAGGTCACCTGCTCAGAAGCCCTGCGAGGGGTTGTCCCAAAGGCTGAAGAGCTGAAATGAGCCTCTGGGTGAAACTCAACTATTTCCAGTTGGCTTTAGGACTCCTGCTATGGCACCAGAGCTATTTATTTGTTCTTACGACCTGCTGGACACTCGGAGGGGTCTGTGCTTTGCAGGGACTCCCCGTCATGTTATCAGCACACCCAGGAGCTCTGCCTGGGACATCTACTCACAGGGTTTCTGGCTGTTTGGTTCCAGTGAGCTCTCTTTGTTACTCATTTCTCAGCAGAGGATTTCTCTCTCGGTGCCATTTTTCCCATTCCTCTGGCAATATCCACCAAACCACAGAACTTAAATGCCAGCTGGATTTTGGCTCTCTTTTCCACAGCAAGAAGATTTACAAGGACAACTGAAGAACTGGTAATCTCTCGGCTTGGATAACAGCAATTTGAAGGAGCCTTGCTCTTCTGCTGGCTCTGGCAGATAAATAACTCAGCCTTTGGGTAGCGAAGATTGGAGACTTTGTGCACTTTAATTTGCGTTCCCATATTCAGTTAAATTCCCCTTTCTGAGGGCTATTTAACACTCCCTTACCACGGGTGAACTTGTTGGCCAGAATATTTGGTGAGCAGCTAGGAAGATATCTTGTCTGCAAGGAAATATCCAAATTCCCCATGTATTTCACCAAATGACACTACAACCTCCATGTTAAAAAGAGGACTTTTGTCCACTCTTGTTGGCCAACCTTCCTCACCACATAATCCACAAATTGAAGTACTGAATGACCGGGATCCACAGGGTTCATGCCACAGGACTTGTGCAGGAAAAAGGGAGCATCTGAGCCTGGAGAACCCATTCCTACTGCTGCTCATATCTGATAGCCTTGGTTGGGAGCCTACACATGACCTTACCAGCCAGATCCATCACCTATACTATAGGCTGTGGTGTGTGGAGCAGTGCTGTCTCACAAGAGAACAGCAGAGGCTCCAGAAGATGGTCAGGATCACCTGGAATTCAGTCCCCATCCCTTTGCCAAGTGTGGTCACTGCCTGCAATACAAGCTGCTACGGCACCATCTTCCCCATGGCAGGAGACGTCACTTGAGTGGGAAGGAAATGGTGGGAAGCTTCTTCCAGCCTTTGCATGGGATAAAAGCAGTGCTGGTTGGTGGAAGAAGTATTGGAGAACTACTGGGTTCGCTGGCACTGCTCTGTCTTCTCTGCTGCTTTGTCCTGCCTTTCTCCTCTATGCTCTGCCCCTTGGTTTTGTGGTTTGGGGCAGCGTAGTGCCAGCTCTGAATGAGAGGAGGGTCTTGAGCTCGTGGTACTTGGCACCGGCTGGCCTCGAGGCCAATGCATTTTGTTTGGACAATTCTCACTGAAATCTGCCCACCAGATGGGTTCATTCCTTTCATTCCACAGCAGCTCCTCAGCACTCCAAATCAAATCAAAGCTCTCCTGGGTGCAGGCGTTAAGATCTTGCACCCAGAGGAGACAGATGGAGGGGCACCAGGGCGACGGGGAGCAACCATCGTGGTGATCAACCACCACAATTAGCACAGGAGATGGGGAAAGTCTTCCAAAAACCCAACCCATTCTATTCAGGAGCAGCCAGATAGCTGACGTTAGCGTGATGTCGCTGAGCACTGAGCTGTCGTGACGTTCCCAACACCCACAAATATCACCTCTCCAGAGGCCGGGATGGAGGAACAACTCATCCATCATGTCAGCACGTCTGGTCCTGGGCTGCCGAGCACGGCACTGTGGAAAGTTTTGCAGTGCTGGCAGCAGCGTGCAGGGGTGGCACATCTGGATGCAGTCGGGGCTGGAGCAGCGGCAGCTGCTGGAGGCACAGCTGTCAGACCGAGTAGGTCATCCCTTATCTGGAACCAATTTCTGAGAGATTATTTTATGCATCAGTGGGAGACCGAAGTCTGCTTGGCACCTTCTCTTCTGGTTTCCCCTTACAGCTGGGCTTCTCCTCCTCGTGCAGGCTTGTCCTCTGGAGGCTTAAAAATAGATGCAGAGCTGTAAGAGGAGCCACACTGCTCTTCTCTTTGGCATTGCCAAAGGGAGGGAGGGGAAGTCTGCACTCCTTGGGGCAGGGGAGAGCCTGAATGGGAGATGGCATTGGAGGAACCCAGTGGGCACAGCGGTATCACTCAGCTATTGCTAAGTGTTGTAAATCCCCTGCCAATGCTGGTGTTTCTTTGCTATAATGGGGAAAGCACCCAAAGGCTGACACACGGCTGGGTTATGGCCCAGGTAAGGAACATCTCAGTTTGTGTGCTGGGACTCATGCAGGACGTGGGAGCTCACGTCAAAATGTGTGGTCTATAAGGTCCCTCCTTGCAATGATTTGGGTTTGTCCCACAGAGACCTCTCAGCACCAGAAACACAGCTCATTTCATGCTGTTTTGGACACCTATAGGGCAGGTGGCCCCATGTGAAGTCATTTCCCCGGGCTTCTGCTCCAACCAGCAGAAAAGAGGTGCACCCAGATGTGGTTTTGAAGAGCCCAGTCACCCCTGCATAAAGCTCATCAGATCCAGAGCACCAGCAAGCTCTGAGCACCATTTTAAGAGCAGAGCCATAGAATATCCCAAGTTGGAAGGGACCCGTGAGGATCATTGAGTCCATCTCCTCAAGTGATGCATGATCAGTGCTCCGGGTGATATGTGCACAATGGAGGGGCTCTTCTCCCATCCCTTGAGAGGGGAAGTCCTTCTACAGCAGGTGGGTGGGTAGAGAAGGAGAGGTGCTGGACCTTATAGGTCTCTTCCAACTTGGGATATTCTATGCCCTGCTGTGCTGGAGGCCCAAAGCATTGGTGTGGGGACACAATGGGAGAGGTGAAGCAGAGGGACGGAGCTGTCGAAAGGGGTGTGGATTTGTGCCGCATTTTACTCCTGGGTAGATCAGCAACTTCCCCAGCCAGATCCCCCATCCTGGAAGGATCTGCCAGTTTGTCCTCTTGTTCCTTCTGCACGCCCACCCCCGTCAGACACGGCGCTCGCAGCAATCTGTCCTTCCACCAAGCAAGCAGCGCTTGCTGCTGAGCTAGGGATTAAAAACTATATTTATAACCTCATACAGAACCATATATATATAGGTAACACCTGTTTCCCTGCCTAGGGACTCGGCTGAGAACATTCAGCTCCACACTGAACGTGTTACTGGTGGCTTTGGCAGAAATGCCCATCTCTTCCCCCGAGATCTCACGTTGTCTCCCTTTCCTTTCAAAGGGCCAAAACACACTTTTTTCACACTGCATTTCCAATTAAAACCGAGAGCCTGCAACGCATTCCAAAAGTTATGTGCGAAATGTGCTGGCTTTAATATCACAACAGCTAATATAGGGCTGCTGGGCTGAGCGCGGCCGCTCGTAATTCACCTGTGGTTGGTGCAGAATTGAATTTCCCCACCCAGCATCCGCAGGGACCACAGAGAGGACTGAGCTCCTGCAGGTGGAGAAGCAGAATCTCGCCAGCAGTGTGCAATGCCCGGCTCTGCAAGTGGTGAAAGACTTCAGGGAAACTCAACAGAGGGTGCCAAGGTGAGGCGCAAAGGCATTGCAGTGCATGAAGGTGGCAATAAAGGGGCCCAAGGAGGGTGTTGGAGGCTTCCTTCTCCAAAAAGAATCATTATTTTGTTTTGTTTTCAGGAAAAATGTGTCTGAGGAGTGCCAAGGCTGCTCCATGCCTGCTGCCATCCCCAAGGTGCAGCCTTAAGGCTGCCGAGACCAAAAAAGAGGGGCAGTTTTTCCCGTCCTCATCCCAGACTTTGCTTCTACAAAGGACAAATTGGCACTGCAGCTGATGACAGCAGGACCCACCCCGACCCCACCAGGCCCATAGCAGCTCCCCTGCCCTCATCAGCCTGACGGGGTTAACGAGGCAGTATTGACCCCGTTGTCTTCGGCACGTCATTAATTTGTTGTTTCACGTAACCTGCAACCAGGCTGCCCTATTCTGGGAAAATCCTCTTCTAAGAGTGTGGGGGGGGGGGGGGGAGTGCTGGGGGTACCTCATTGTGGGGGTCCTGTTGAAGATGCTGGAGGAGGTGAGGAAAGTGCTGCCCAGTGGGTTCAGAAGGATGTTGGGACATCCACCACCGAGGCTAACATCCCCAGGGCCATTGATCCAGAGATGATAATCGTTATTCCAAATGAGAGAGTGGGATGGAAATGATGAACAGGTTTAAAAATATCTCCAGATCCCTTTTTTTGTCATGGCTATTAAATAAAGAGGGGAGCACAGATGAAGCCCACCACCTTTCAGACGACACTGGTTGACCTTGGAGGGACGGTTGGTTGCTCCAAGCAGGGCAAGGCTCACCCCAAGGACAGCAAATGGGCCCCAAGCCCAGCAAATGGGGATCAAAATGTGTGTCCTTACCAATTTAACCTCCATGTGGGCAACGTGAGCTCAGGTCCCGAGTCCGACAGCAGTGGGATGAATGGTTTCGTGTCCCTGGGCTGCGTTTTCCCATAGGACCAACAAGGCAAGAACAAATAATGAATTTTCCAGTTCAACAAGTGATTCTTTTAAAAAAAAAGAAAGAAAAGAAAAAAAAAGCTAATATTTAAAATTAATTCTACCAGAAATGAAATGTTTTCTTTCATTCTCAAGAAAGATTATTTGCCTCTTTTTCTTTCTCTCCTGAGTTCTTAAAATAGCTTGTAGGAAATTTCAAAACAGGGAATTGTTTCACATTGGGTCGTCGAAAAGTGTTGTGCCCAAAAAGGCCTAAAGAAAGCAATCCCACCATTTAAAATCACAGAATCATAGGGGTTGGAAGGCACCTCCGAAAGAAGAAAAAAAAGAAGGAAAGATGGAAAGGAAGGGAAAGGAGAAGAGATTGAGATGGGAAGTGAAAAAGGGAAGGGAAGGGAAGGGAAGGGAAGGGAAGGGAAGGGAAGGGAAGGGAAGGGAAGGGAAGGGAAGGGAAGGGAAGGGAAGGGAAGGGAAGGGAAGGGAAAGGAAGGGAAGGGAAGGGAAGGGAAGGGAAGGGAAGGGAAGGGAAGGGAAGGGAAGGGAAGGGAAGGGAAGGGAAGGGAAGGGAAGGTTAATTTTTTATTATTTTTACTGTAAATTGCACCAGGGTTTACCCCCCAGGCCTCCCTCAGAGGTCTATTTGCCAACGGTGCTGGCAATCAGCAGCACCACAACCTCACACACACGCACAGACCTTCACGCGTGCGTTAACTCGACACAGTGTTTGTGCAACCCCGGGCTGGCTCCGATACCCCAACTTCCCTGCCAGAGCGACTGCACTCCGGCCATGGCCATTGGTCTTCTGTCCAAGTTGGCAGCCCTCTTGCTGTCAAGGTTTGGGTGATTTACTGTGCTGGAATGATCTGGTGAGGAGGTGGGGGTGAGAGGAAGGTCTTAACTGTTTAACTCTATCGGTGACAAACTTCCCTTTCCCTTCTTTGTCCTTGGCTCCTTGTTCCCATAGTTTTACTGACAGGACAGAGTAGGCTTTGCCCTTGATTTCAATGGGTGTTTTGGTAGGAAGGTGGGAAGTAAGCAAGATAGAATCACAGATTAAGGTTGGAAAAGACCTTGAAGACTGTCAAGTGCAACCCATCCCCACCATGCAGACTCACAGAGTTGTAGAGTCACAGAATCCCATGCTCTCCTACCCCATTACACTCATGGAAAAGGGACAGAAGGACACCCTGTCCTGGATGTGAAGGGCAGATGGTTGGCTAGAAGCCACCACTAAAAAAATCTCATGTCCCAACACTGCTGTTCCTCATGGATCTGACTTGTAGAGATTTCCCTGCCCACTTGAGCAGCTCAGGGGTCATCGTTGGGGCACAAACTGATCAAACAGCAGGAAAAGTCCCATTCATCCAGACTTTGGGGATCTCCAAAACCCACCTAAACCTCACTGGTATTAATGACCCATTAGCTGAGGGAGGCCTTCATAGGATCACACCATCCTCTGCCTTATGCCCAAGGCGCTCTCCAGGCCATCTTTGACTTGCCATGGGCTTGCCATGGCTCATGACATGGGCTGTGGGACACACACATCCTTTCTGCCTCTTTCCAACCCACATTTGGGTTGGAACCCAAACCTTCTCCCACTCCCTCTCCAAGCATCTCCTTCCCTCAGGTCCATCTACCTGCAGCTGCCAGATGCTGAGCTCATCCTCCACACTTGTGTATCTACGCAGGAAAATCACCATATATCTCACCTGAGCGGGCTCTTCCTTGCCATCAAAGTGATGCGGGGTCTCCCCATCATTGCTGGGGCCCCAAATATTATCCTTACAAAACACAGTCAGTCACAGCTCAGGACGACGGGAGGGGTAAGAGAGAAAGCTGGATTTTTTTTAACATGGCAGAAGATTCAACCCTTTCCTTTTCAGTTTCAGAATTTGCCAGCAGGCAGTTTTAAAGGTTTTTAGAAGTGATTGATTTGAACAAGGGTACACAAAACCACCAAACGTGAACTCTTCTTCTTCCAATTTAAACCAGAAAGCGTTGGGTTTTCTACCAGCAATCGGGTGAAATGATCTCCTGATGACCTTTGTGAGTCCCTTCCAACTGAACTACTCCATTCCATTCTACTCTACTCACCTCTTTAAGTTCTGCTTTGAGGTCTCATAGTTGACAAGCTTGGATGGTAAGTCTACCACCAGCCATCCTCTAGGCAGCATTTCCCAGCTAAGCTAAAAAGCTGCACACATTATTGATGTATCAGCCACAAAGTATGGGTACTCCATAATCTCGAAGCACTGAAGAAGCAGATCTATCTGCTAAGGGGCTCTCTGTGATTGGGACGCAGAAGGGAAGACGTGTTTAATAGTTTGACGCTTTTCCCTTCTGCAACCCACTCGACTTTATGTCATTGCTTTTAATTCTTCTGCTGCATTCATGGCACAGCTCACCACATATACAAACGAATAGCAAGTTTCAAAGCTCATTACTGAAAAGCAGCCTTTGATGGTCTCCAGTGCTTCAATGGCAAGCAGGCCTGGCATATCTCATGCACCAACCAGCATGCCAGGAATGGATTTCCCACTGCAGAACCTCTCTGGTCACTGTTTCTCATTGGCAGGGAATGGATGGGACTGGGACCAAAGGGTTTGTAACTTCCACATGGCCCAATGCAATGCCCGTGGTCACCTGGCTCCACTTGGGCCAGAAGACCCCATAGCATGGCAACATGGAATTTTCCCAATGTTACAACAAAGGCAAGGAGAAAATGAACTTCTCTCATTAATGGAGATCCCAACTATCCGAATTCAAGCTTAAATTCTTCACAAACTTCACTTGTTCACTGATAAAACACTTTACAACCAATCCTTCGTGGTCTTCGAGCACGGGTGAGCCAAAGAGTGCTGCAGAGTAACTTTGAGCATTCTGGGGATGGTGAAAAGTAAGTGGGCAGCAGGAGTCAACCGTTGTGCTTCCCTGCAAGGAGATGAAAAGCAGCTCCCGTAACAATGGGAGAAGGAGCTGAGGGCCTGGAGGATCACAGCTGAGCCTCTAGCAATGAACCCTTGTGGTGGGAACCCAAGGCAGGGAGGGGGGAGGCACGTCTGGATGGAGGGAACCTCAGTACCCAAACAGACCTCAGCTGGTTCTCCAGCTGTGACAAACACTGAGTTTACCCACAGCCACTCTTTGTTATCCCTTCTGCCAACATTTTCTATTGGCTCCTCTCCTTTACTGGGATTTATTCGGCTGCGTTTTGTGATTGTCCAATAAATTCCCTTCTTGGAGGGCTCCGTCCTATAAGGAGTCTCCATTCTTCTGAAAACCTTTTACCAGATCCCTGCATTTGCTCCAGGTCCCCATCCCAGTCCCTCCCCTGCAGTTCGGGGGAAGGCTGAAGTTGTTGGGATGGGATGGATGGCCAAGTCCCCATGGCTGAGAAGGGGAGGGGAGACAGCAGTGAGGGGGTTACCCCTTCAAGGTCTCATTCCTTCGGAGCAATGTGGGCATCAGCCAAGGCCTCCCATTACTGCGTGGTTTCCCACGTACAAGACGTGAGAAAGGTGACAGCAGCTGTCTCTGTTGCTTTCCATTTTCGGGTATTTCTGGAGTCGAAGGAGATAAGAAAACGTGCATTAAAAAAAAAGTGTTTTTTGGAATTGGACTTGCAAAGAAAATCCCGGACTTTCGAATCCCCATTGGCTCAGACGGTTATGAAAGAAAGAAAGGAAAAGGAGCCCTTTGTTTTTTCTTCCTTTTCTTCTTTTTTTTTTTTTCCTTTTCCCCTCAAAAAACCAAAACCAACCGACGGTTATGAGGATCCCAACCCCCGGCTGCTCACGGGCCGCTGGGAGATGGAGATGGTTGCACTGGGAGGGTTCCAGCAGAGCTGGGCTCAGAGGCATCTCCGCCATCTTCCAGCACAGAAGAGGTGGATGGCAGAGCCACACGGATGGCCTTCCCCTCCCAGACACGTCTTCAGCCTCAGTGACTCATCCTGGCAGGTGCCAATGGCTCTCTGTGCGCTATGGGGAAAGGCAATCAATCCAGGCTTTGTTTTCCAGCCTACGGCCATTGCAAGCAGATGACTTCCCACTGTGTTTTCCTTGGCCAAAGCAAAAGAAAGCCAGCCATAAATCTCCTGATTGTTCGGGTGGTTTTTTTTTCCCCCCTTTCTTTTCCATATCCACCAATTCCTATTTGTCCTTCTGTCTGCGCCAGGGGCTGACAGGGGAGGAAGGGGCTGCAGCCCCGTGGTCCAGCTCAGTGCCCTGGGCTCCTTCTCGTCACAAACATGGAACGATGCTCTCACCAGAGAAACCACCCAGAGGTCCCATTGCCAGGAGGTAGGAGAGCGGGTGGATTTATTCCATGAAACAAAGAATGAAAGGGGTAGGGAGGACAACTCGGCCACAGCCGGCCTTTCCTGATTTGCGGGGCAATAATTCCCCACTCCTCGTGAGGGGGCACCTTTGGGTGAGGTCCGGATGCCAACTGGTGGGAAACCACGAGAGGAAACTGAGAAGATGGTGGAGCAGAGCCCCATCCAACTCGGCCCTGAGCACCTCCAGGGATGGGGTATCTCTCCTCTCTGGGAGTCCCTCTATTCCCACAGCCCAGCACACCTCCTTCAGTCCAGGTTCAACCCCTGCCCACAGTCCCAGCCTTCAGGCTCTTGCTAAAATATTGCCTGAGCCTGAGAACCAGAGCACTCTGCTGTGGGAAGACACAATCTGGAGCACATCAGGCTCTTGCATGCAGCCTGGGTGGATGCGGTTGAGATGTGGACCAGCCTGGCTCATCCTATCTCTTTGTACCACTGCTGTAGTCCAAAGGGTGGGCAGAAAGCACGCAGGTACTGGGGATCTGGGAGCAAAGACAAGGAGAGGAGAGCCATCAGCTTCACCACAGTGAGAGGCAGATGGAGGGACTTATCTGTTGGGCACAGGACCCTGAGGGTAGGGGCACAGCAGCTGCTGGAGACCCTATGGAGATGGTGCCCAGACAGAGCTGTCACCATGAGTGCATTGGCTTCTATCCTATCCCATTCTAATCCTATTCTGTCCTATCCTATCCCATCCTATACTAAATTCTGTCCTGTCCTGTCCTATCCTATCCTATCCTATCCTAATTCTGTTCTGTTCTGTCCTATCCTAATCCTGTTCTATTCCATTCTATCCTATTCTAATTCTATTCTATCCTATCCCATTCTATTCTATCCTGTCCCATTCTATTCTATCCTGTCCTATCCTGTTCTAATTCTATCCTATCCTACGCTATATTATTTCTCTTCTATTCCATCCCATCCCATTTCATCCCATCCAATCCCATCCAATCCTATTCTATTCTATCCTCTCCTATACTGATTCCATTCTGTATTTTTCTCTGCACCCTTCCAGGGAAAATAAAGGCATTTGGGGACACAGACACTGATGATCCCCTGGAGCTCTCCCACCCGGAGCATCTCCTTGGCACAGTGGGGACCAACGCTTCGACAGCCCAACAGAACACACCAGGAGGCAGAAGGTTTCAGAGCCATTTCATTTGTAAATCACAGTGATATATATATATGTAAGGCATAGAGAGCAGAAGGCTTTACACAGGTCCGGCCTCTTGGCTGGCTTTGGTGGAGAGATAACATGACCAGGCTGATGTTTGCAGGTGCTCAGAACCGCCTTTGCCCACCACAGCCCCCAAATGAAACACAGCTCTGCAGCCCGGATTGGGAAGAAGAGGATTGGATGTAGGGACGCTGACCTTTCCCTTTCCATCACTGTCAACCCACTCTGGTTTGCAAGGAAAGAGCTGCAGGAAAGCATTAGGGAATAAAATAGGGTTTTGTGATGGAGGAGGCTCTGGAGAAGTGACAGGTGGGCGTATTTTGGTAGGGTTGCTCATCTCTGGTCGGAGCAACAGGATGGATGAGAACCACCCATGGTTGGATGGGAGCACTGCTTTGGGGCTCTCAGCACTGAGATCGCATTTCTGACACAGGCTGGGGGTCACCAAGATGGGAAACTTCCCCTCATCTTCAAACTGGGGCAAGAAGTGAAGGAAGGGGCCTGGCTTCCCACAGCACTGCAAGGCATGCGGGAAGGCAGCGAGGCACGCCGGGTTGCAGTGGAAGAGGACCAACCATATCAGCACCGCTCGGCCATGCTGTAACTCACCCAGGAAAGTGCAAAGCCAACATTCCCCTTCAGTTCCTCAGGGGAAACAGCATCCCCAGATCTCGGGCCAACTGTCGGTAGGTCAGCATTAGATAATGGACAGGGGCACGAGGGGAAACGAGAACATGGGCAAACGCAAAGCGTTTTGCTGGCCAAATGGTTCCCGGGGTGGGGAAGCTCCCCACCTGAGCAGCAGCTGCTCTGGGGCACATTCTTCACGTTCAGAGTGCTGTCCTCATGCGTGGCAGAGCTGCCCTGTGCGATCCGGGCGCTGTCACAGCACTGAGCAGCACGGGATTGACACAACATCCCCGCCAGCAAAGCAATTAGCCGCGTGCTTTTCCCCCCATCTGCTGCTAAGAACAGGCTTAAGTGCCTTGCTGGAGCTGACGCCAGCACTGTTTGTCCTGAGAAACAGATCCCTCGGGATCACCTTGCTCTGCTGTTTCCTCCCACATGTCACACTGAGCAGCAGCAGAACCCCCTCTCAGTGCATATCAGTGACCGCGGCGCGGACAGGAGGAGCAGAAAGCAGCAATGCCCCAGCAACACCACTCACACCTTCTGGGCTGTGCAAAACCTGCACAATGTGCACCAACCATGCCCTGCTTGCAATGCACAAAGCAAACAGCTGTGCTTCCAAAGGCGTGCCCCGCTAGCACACAGCAGCAGCATGCACTGTTCTCTGCTGTTGCACTGCTTGGCTTAAGCAAAAGGAGGAAAACGATCAGCCACCGAGCTGCAGTGCAGGGGTTGCACACAGCGGGAGGAGAGAAGCAAAGCTTCCATTGCACTGCGTTGCTCCTGGGCTGCTCCGTGCCCTCTGCTGCTGCAGCGTTGGCTGGGAAGGTGATGGGGGCACATGGGGCTGCAGAGGGGGGAGAGCAGGCTCCAAAAGCAGGAAGGCACAAATGCACATTGCACAGCAGAGGCAAAGGGAGGCTGCTGCAGGGTGCCAAGAAAAACCTGCTCAGGACCTGAGAGATTGCGGCTGCCTTGCAGCCATCGCTCCCCCATGAGCACCGCCATAGACAGCCCACAGAATGGTCCTTTTCTCCCCAACCCTCTCCCAGCTTTGCACCTGAGCACTGATCAAAATTAAAACAATCGGAAGGAGGACAAAGAAGCCAAATCAGAACTGCTGCAGAGGAGGTTTGGTTTGCGTGCTGCTCCTGAGGCGAGGGCTGCAGGTGGCACACTGCACTGGGGAAAGGCACGTCGCTGTGTCCTGGGCTGCAGCGTCCTGCTGAAATCCAGGCATTCAGTTGAAAGGTTTCACCAGCTTCATAGCAGCGTAGTTCTGGGGGGAGGGAGAAAGAAGGCAGACAAGTGGTGAGTTGGGGCATGGCGGCACACAGAGGTCAAAGCAAGAGTATCCCTCCCAAGGGATGCCCGGGACACGTGGGAAAAGGGGTTCTGCCTTCTTCAAGGAGAGGCTTCCCAGCAGCGAGCAGCAAGAGTCACTCGTGGGCTTGGATTGTCCCTTCCATCAGTTTTTAAGAGTCACAGAATGGTTTGGGTTGGAAGGGACCTGAAGATCATTAAATCCAACTCCTGGCATCCTCCACCAGCTCAGGCTGCCCAGGGGCCCATCCACGGCCTTTGGGCACCTCCAGGGATGGGGCACCCACAGCTCTCTGGGCAGCCCTTACGGTTGGAGAAGACCTCCGTGAGGGTGAAGGAGGGAAGGTTTAGATTGGATGTCAGAGGGAAGTTCTTTACAGAGAGAGTGGTGGAGGTGCTCAAGGCCAGCTTGGATGGGGCCCTAGGTAGCCCGTTCTAATGCCAGACCCGGAGGTTGGTGGCCCTGCCTGTGGCTATGGGGTTGGAACTTGATCATCCTTGGGGTCCCATCCAACCCAAGCCATTCTATGATTCTATGATCACCCAAGTCCAACCCCAACCCATCCCCACCACATTCATAGTCACAGAACCAATGTGGCTGGAGGAGACCTCTACAATCATCAGCTCCAGACATTGACCCATCCCCATTAAACCACATCCCCAAGTGCCACATCTCCACATTCCCCCACGGCACTGCAGCCTATTCTACACGCAATTCCTTCCTTGAAAGAAGACGACAGCCCTGTAAAAAAGAACAAGCTGTGTCAACGCTGCTTATCAAGACCACAGTGCAAACACAGGCAAAGACAGGCTGGTTGGAAAGAGCTCTATTTAAAGTAGCTCTGGTTCAAACACCCGTGACCACATACTAGCCAGTTTGGAAGGCTCTCCCAAACAGATTGGATTTAATTGGTACAGGATGTTCTATCACTCCTTTGGAAAAAAAAAAAAAAAAAGGAAAACTAAAAAGACTTTGGAAACAAAGCACAATGCTGCTTTGGAGGAGGGGAGAAAACAAAAACAAGAGAAGCAAAGCCCAGCCCAAAAGCATCGCGATAAATTACGACGTGAAGCAAATTACGGGGCAATTTGCCAGCAGAGGATTTCTAATAATGCCATAAATCAGCCCAGCGACGTTAGGGCAGCTCACCAGGAGTCATTAGAACAGCCTCCAGTGGGACATAACCTTCGAATTAATTATCCACCCATTTGTCTTTCAAGAGCCTGTCCTCCAAAACGCTTCTATTTTTTACGGTTGCGTTCCGGAGGGTCGCGAGTTTGCTGTCCAGCCACGAGTTTGTATTAACCGAGTGTTGAAAGCCAAGCAGGATTATCAATCAGCGCAGAAAGCGAGCTGTAATTAGAATTAATGGCAGTGGAAGCAATGCTGGGCTCTCAGAACGCAAACAGAGCTTTAAAAGGTAGTAAACATTTTCATGATGCTGCAACGCAGAGCTGAGTGCAGCTGGAAGCAGCGCTCCCTCCTCCTATGGTGGTACCACTGAAACCCCCACTGCAACACCCTGCTCCATAGCTGCTCTGTGAGCACGGCCAAGGAAGGCTGCTGAGGAGCCCAACACTGAGGCAGGGTGGAAAAGCCCCCAGGAAGAGATGAAGAACCTCAAAAGATCCGATTTTCAATGCTTCTCCCGTTCTGGTAGAACGAGACGACCCTTCTTTCCTGAATAATGACTGTGAACGGGACTGAGACATCAGCTTGTGTTTATCCACCAAAAAAGAGCTGGAGTTCTTGGGAACCACCATTTCTGAGGGCTGCTGCTGAGCCCGTGGCTCCAGCTGGAAGCACAGGGCTGTCACCACGCAGCTGGGGCTGTGGTTGGAAGCCTCCATCATTATATGGGGAATGGGAAAAAAAAGGAAAGAAAGCTTTTAAACGTTATATTCTTATACCAAAAGCCAACGAAATGCCCCAGGTTCATTTTCAGGTGAGACTCCCAGCTCTTCCGGGCGGGAGGTGACCCACGCAGCATTGGCTCTGCTCACTCCTAGGGCACACTGTGGGCATACATCCATTGATCCATTGAATCGTGATTCATGGAATCATGGAACCATCACGGTTGGAGAACACCTCCAAGACCATCAAGTTCAAGTGCCAACCAATCCCCGCCACGGCCACGCACAGAATCATGGAATCCTTCAGGTTGGAGAAGAGCTCTAAGGTCCCCAAGCCCAAGCCATCCCACCATGCCCTCTGACCACGGCCCTCAGTGCCACATCTCCATGGTCCTGGGACACCTCCAGGGATGGTGACCCCACCACCCCTTGGGCAGCCGTGCCAACGCATTGCCACTCTTTTGGAGAACAAATGTCTCCTAATATCCAACCTGACCCTGCCCTGGCACAACTTGAGGCCATCACCTCTCGTCCTGCTCCTGCTTAGCCAAGGACCAGCTCTGAAGAGCAATGGGATGGGATGCACCCGAAAACCTGTGGTATGGGACCTCAAAGCTTCATGGCCAGCACGTAGAGCTATGACAGCGCTCCTGGCAAGCAAGGCAGGAAAGCAAGCAAGGAGGGGTTGGATTTCAGTGCATTTAATCAGGGATGCCACGGTGCGCCCTGCCAACACTCAGCACGCCAGGGGCATCCTTCACAGCAAACCAGCACCAGCACGACTGCCAAATTTCTTGTTGGATGGAAGGGGAAGGCAACTGAATCTCCGTGTCGATACAGAACCGGTGACCTCAAAAATCTAGGGGAAGCTGGCCAAGTGCACAGACAGAAAAATTCCATTCCCTTTTCAAGAGATGACTAAAAAAAAATGGACCCGACCAAAACGAAATTAAATACAACGACGTTTAGCCAGGAAACAGGGAAAAATCCCGAGTAATAACCAGTGTAAATCAATAGTTACAGTTTGTGAGTTTCTGCCTCTCTCAACGCTGTTTTCATCCGATACCACTGGAATGAATGCAAAGCTGCTCACAGCTGTGGGGGAACACTGAGCTCTGGGTCGCAACAGCTCAGGGTTCTGCTGCTCAGCAGAGGGGATTCTCCACGATGGGTTGGGACGACTCAACACAGCACAGATCTGCTCTCGTAAGGTTATTTCCTCTTCCCCACTACTTCACACTTCAGGAATGGCTTCTCCAGCAGAAGCATCCCAGCCCTTCCCAAGGACACAAATCATACCCAAGGAGCAGAATTTGCTACGTGCTGGAAGGAGAGGCGGGTCGTTTTTCTTATCAGTCCAGGAGGAAGGCAGAAGGCGTCCAAGAGCATGAATTACGGCGGTGCCGTAGGAACAGAGGAGGATGCAAAACCCCATCCCGAGCCAAATGGGGATGATGGGGCTCCATTATTTATTTGTTTTGCTTTGTTTCGCCAGCAGAACTGACAGCGAAGCAAGAAAAAGCCACTTCCTTGATTGATGAGGTGAAAACCCTCCCCACCTCTTTTCAGACGCTGCGCTGGGATAACATGCTCCAAGCCTTGACAGTGAGAGACAGGGCTGCCTATAAACCCTATAAACCCTCCTGCACCTTAAAACAATTACAGAACATACATTTCTTGCCACTGCTCAGCCCTGCTAAGTGGCTGAACCCTTAATTAGGCTGCGTTTTTGTTAGAGATTTTCCCACCAACGCTCAACGCTTCCAACATCAAAGCCTTGTGGGAACAACCAATGAATCTCAGCAACGTCAGACTCGAAATGAACCACAGAATCGGTCACAGAATCCATGAGTCATCCAATCATAGGGTCAGTGACAGGATCATAGAATGGCTGGGTTGGAAAGGACCACAAAGCCTATCCACTTCCACCCCACGTCATGGGCTGGGTTACGCTGCCCAGGGCCCTGTCCATCACCATGGGCACCTCCAGGGATGAAACAGAGGCACAAAGGTGTGAGCAGAGGGCAGATGCATGTGCTCTCTTTCCGGTCCATTGCGGCCCACCAGGCCATTCTTCAAGGACCACCACACCCCACCCCTCAGCCCTATCCATGCCCCCCCACCCCCAAACCCCTCGTACCGGGAAGGCGTAGATGAAGATCCCAAGGAAGAGCAGCAAAACAAAGAGCACGATGGCCAGGATGAGCAGCCACTTGTACCGGCGCCACAGGATGTACTTCAGGGTCTTGTACGGGGAGGTGAACCACAGGAAGGAGGTCTCTGGGCGCCTGTAGACAAAGCTGGGGTCACTTCTGACTTTCACGGTGCTTTCAGCCTTCCCGGATGCCCAATCCCATGAACACGCCCCGTTGAAAGAGAGGAAATCCATTCCTCTGTGTGGTCAGTGCTCCTTGGAGCTCCACCCCAGCCTTTCAGCTGTCCTGGGTTATCTCAGCTCACCCATGGACCAAGCCTTGCAGATAGAATCGCTGAATCAGAGAATCACTAAGGCTGGAAAAGACCTCTAAGATCACCAAGTCCAACCACCAACCCAACGCTGCCATGCCCACTCACAGAATCACAGACTGACCAAGGTTGGAGACCTCCAAATCATCAATCCAACCACCAACCATGCCCAATCCTAGAGTCATTAAGGTCGGAAAAGACCTCCAAGACCACCACTTCCAACCCCAACCCATACCCACTGACCACGTCCCCAAATGCCACGTCTCCACATGGAAGGCCTCCCACCATGAACCCAACTTTCCAACTTTCTCCCTGAGAACCCTCTGCCCCAGTGGCTCCTTTCCCACTCCCGATGCCCTTACTTGGGGTCCTCCAGCTTGGGGTTCATGTTTGGCTCATCCCGACCCACGCCAGCTGGCCGCTCTTCATGCTCGTGTTCAGCCACGATTTCCAAAGTCATTTCCAGTTTTCCCTGCGTGGGTGAAACAAAAACAAGCATACAATAAGCAAAAAGCAGAGAAATGAACATACGATGCTAAGTACTGACTGGGGAAAGGAAAAGCAGCCCAGTCACTACCAGCAGTGACCACGAGGAGCTCAGTGAGCGTGACCTTATGCCAACCCCTCACTGCCCTCTGCCTGCTCTCAGCAGATACCCCACAGCATCTCAGAAGTTGGTACCTGGGTTCAGACAACTGACCACAGGGCTTACGTTCGATCACTTGATTTGCTGCTTGGCCTCCCTCACCTCCATCAAATGGCCACCACTGACCCAGACTGGAGCCCAGAGACTCACGTTTGGATAGATCTGTCTGCAATGGATCCCTTGTACTCATCAGAGTAGCAGTGGGCAGAGATGTGACTCATCCTCTGCGTGCTCAGCCCCCCCTCAATGCTTTGAGTCCCCAAAGGGACAGCACGAAGAGGACACCCCAGGGCCTTACTGCCAGGATCTTCTTCTCATCCTGCTCTGCAATGCAGGGCCACCAGCCCTTGACAGTCTTCTGCTCAAAGAGGGACACAAAGCGGCTTGCAGACAAGCTGTCATCTATGAGCTCTAAGGAGCACTTCTCAGCAGTCTTGGCAGGCTTGGGCATCCTGTTGAGATCCATCTGGATGGAGCCTGCAGGGAGGAATGCGGTAGGAAGACCCCTCAGGGTAACAGCTCACAAGATCACAGAACCATTCAGATTGGAGAAGACCTCAAGGATTCCCAGGCCCAATCCCAACTCATCCCACCACGCCCCCTGACCACCTCCTTCAGTGCCCCATCTCCACAGTTCTGGAATACCTCCAAGGACGGTGAGCCCACCACTCCCTGGGCAGCCCATCCTTCCCCAAAGACTATTCCCATGAAGAAGCGCTCCCCATGGCAACCTCTTGACCTCTTTGACCTGGACAAATAGGCTCAACGTGGCCCCATTTTTCTAAGCCTAGCATTGGTTTTAGCCCATGGCGCTACAAAGAATTCAACACTGGCAGTGACATGGAGAGGGTGACCGAGAACTCATGAAGAGCAGAGCTAGAAATGGAAAGCACACCTCACAAGAGGTTATTTGGGCACTCAGCCTTTGTAATCAGTCAAAGCCAGTATCTTGACCACATCCTTCCTCAGCGAATCTTCTGGTGTTGGACATTTTTCTGGGGTGGTAAAAGGAAAAAGGAGAACAACATCCAACCAAAAGAAGAATCCCATAATGCTGGAGCTTCCAGCTACACAGATGATCCACTGCATGGCTCTGCTGCCTTTCCTACTGTAGGCTTCTGTTTTGTTTTAGCTTGGCCTAAACCCGGATTTCTGAGGATGGCTGTTAATGAGGCGAGCACAAAAAGAGCTGTGTCAGGTGGTGTTCGTGTCCCAACCCCTTCTGACTTACCCAAATAGTCATCGAAGGAGAACTTGTCATTGTCCCAGATCTGGAAGATCAGCTGCGGTGAAATCTTGTTTTCCGTCTTATCCAAGCTCCAGAAATGCTCCTAAAAATCACACCAGAAAGGAAAACAAGGCAAAAATAAAGGGCTGATTAGCAGAAGTGGGCAGAGGCTGGCGACCCTCAGAGCAATGGAGACCCCTTGGGTTACCCTTGGTGATGATCTCCTTTCCAAAGAGAGACAGCAATGCTCCCATGTGTGAGCTCCTCACTTCTCACAGTACTTCATTCACCTTTTCTGCACACCCCCCCCAGGTTTTTGCTCTCAGGACCATCGATGCCAGAGCTGGATGCGTTATCCCAGTGGCTCAGCTGCTAATTACATCAGGCTGCCATATCTACTATGACATCCAACATCCAAGCTCAAGCTGAGAGCCAAGTGAGCCAGGAAAGCCAGAGCCTGTGCCTCCCTGTGCCATCAGCCCAGAGCTGGCACCGTGACACTTCACTTCAACCCTCATCACCTGAGATCCCCGTGCCCTCCTCGCTTCTACTCAATGGGATGGGATGCGTTGCATTGTGCAATATAGATGTACACTAAAAACCAAAAGGGACCAAAAAAAAGAAAGGAATGCGTCACACTCCATAGGAACATAAATATTCAAGCGAGGGGAGCGTGGGTGGAAGGAGGCACTTAAATCCCATTGAAACTGGTTTCCCTTTAAGAGATCACCCAGAACGGTTGTATTTCAATTTAGCTCCATTCCCTTCCAACTCCACGCCAGCACTTTTGCGACGGAGCATTTTATTTATGCGTTCAAAAATATTTTATAATCCAGAAAAATAAAATAATAAAGGCACTGGAAACTTCCATTTCTCCCCTTCTGCTCACTGAAATGCATTAAGACGTATGTTTACTCAAGCTTGGGGGGGGAAGGCCACGTATTCCCAGCTAATAACTCATCTTAAATTAAAACTGCTACAAAGGCAAAGAGCTTATGGTGATTCTTCCCTTTCCCACGTACTGCTCAGGTCCTGCTCTGCTGTTAATCATCCAGAGAAAGCCCCCAGGAGCCCCGGTACCTGCAGCCAGGTGACCTCTCTGGGGTCAGAAGGGTTCCTGTGGGGTCTGAGAGGTGGAGACATGGGCTCCCCACCTGTGCTCTGCTTGGGAGAGGATGACATGTCCTACAGGTGCCTCTCTGTGCTAAGTCCCTGGTGCCAGGGGTTCCAGGTGTCCACGTCCCTGTTCACTGCAGGGAGTTGGATGAGATGGCTTTTAAAGGTCCCCTCCAACTCAAACAATTCTGCGATTCGATGCTCTCCCTGCAGGAAGACCCATTCTTCCTGGGGCAGAATGTGGGGCAGAAGTGGGGAGCAGGAAAAGGAGTGGGATGCTGTGCCCTGGTTTGGAGCTCTGGCCATCACCCATGCAATACAACACAACACAACAGAATTAAGCCTCCCATCCTCTGGGACTGACTACACAACCATAGAGCACTTTGCCTTTCCACCTTCCTATTGCAACACCCAACGTCCTGTTTGCACTCAAAGCAAACAAAACCCATCCTCTGGCCCAGCAACCTCCTTTCTCCCTACCCCACCTCCACTGCAAAGGGCAGCTCTGAGCTTCCTGGGGCTCCCTGTACAGTGTTGGCCTCCCTGGTGGAAAAACCCCACCACTGGAGGTGCTCAAGAGCAGGATGGATGAGTCTGTGCACAGTCCAATCTGGTGGGCTCAATTAGCTCACAGAAGGGGTTGCAACTGGATGGGCTTTAAGGTCCCTTCCGACTCAAACTCAAGCCATTCTATGCTTCTAAGATCTTTATGGTCTCTTCTAACCCAACTCAACCCAACCCAACTCAACCCCTCCATTGTTCTATGATCTTTAAGGCCCCTTCCAACCCGACCCAACTCAACCCAACCATTCCATGGCTCTACAATCTTTAAGGTCCCTTCCAACCCAACCCTTCTATGGCTCTCTGATTCTGACTGTGGTTTGGCTGGTTGTGACATCTCCATCCTTCAAGAACCATGAAGCTTCGGACACGCAGAGCAGAGCCGGGTGAGCTGGAGGAGGAATTCGATGCTGGGGTGAAGTTTATGGGTTCACTTTGAGGCAGTGTGAAATCTGCCTCCATGATTAAACCTCACTATGAAGGTTCACTATAAAAACAACCATCAGCAAGAAATTCATTCCCCAACTTTTTGCAAGCCACAGGAAGGAAGGGGGCTTGAGTTATTGTTGGGGGGTTTGTTTTGCAGTTTAGGGGGCGAAAGGGTGGCTGACGAATATTTTATGGTCATGAATAATTCAGCGTGGGAGGCGGGACCAAAAAAAAAGGGTCATACCGCTCGGAAAGCGTTGACAGGGCTGAAATTCCTGACATTCTGTATTTGTGTTCTATGAATACAAAGTAAGGAGCAGCACTGTGTTTTTGGGCTGGTGGGGAAGTGCACCTCCTCCTGGTGCCTGCAGGAGAGCATCAGCTCCCACAGCAACTGGAGACCCTCTTCTCCTGTAGGGCCATCCTTTGAAGGGCAGAGGGATGCTGTTCCCATGGGGACATCGCAGCTGCCCCCACTTGCAGAGCACCCACCAGTGCACCGTCCCCTGCACTACTTGGCCTTCTGCCTCCTTCCCAACCAGGACAGCAGCTGAGCACAACAGCCACCATCTTTGCCTGGGGGCACACACTCTGGAATCACTCCATGCAGTGCTGTTTTCTCAGCCCCCCATGTGCTGTCCTCCAGGCAGGGCTGGGCCATCCCATGGCCATCATGGGAGCGCCAAGCGTTGGGTCTTGGCAGCAGCACTTCCAGCTCTCCACTCAGCCACGTTTTGCTCATCCCTTTCCACATTGGAAAGCAGAAATCAGCACGGGAACTTTGCTGGAACATCACAGAGGCTGTTTGTGCACAACAGGTTGTCGCGGCCGCCCTTGCTGCGTCGATAAAGATCGTTGCATCGTTGCACCTGCAGGTTTTGGTCCCATTGCAATACCTTATTCACGACTGTCTTGTCTCATTACATCTTCTCCCACGAAAAGGAGACAAGGTGGTGCATTTTAGCTGCACAGTGACGAAATGAACGCTGTGTGCTTTGCTTTCGGGTGGGGGCGCAACAAAGGATGGGAAAAAGGAGAGGAAAACGTCCCACGTTCAGAAGCAGCAACCCTTCCATTGCTTTTTTCCGCTTTCCAAGACCAAAGAGGAGTGGAAGTTTCAATCTAATGAAATATTACCTCACTTTTCATAAAAATCAGTGCTCGGTACCCGTGATTTCACATCAAAACCCGGCGGGGCGCAGAGGCTCCTTGGTACCCCCTGGGGATTCGGTGATGTGGCACCGGGGGCCACAGTCAGTGGGCATGGGGGGATGGGTTGGGGTCGGGGTCGGTGATCCCGGAGGTCTTCTCCCGCCTTAATGACTTTGTGATTCCGTGATCCTATGGGATCCTGACACCGTGCCTCCCACTGAGCTTTTGTGGGGATCTTTTCTGAGGCCCAGAAGGAGGTGAGCTCCTTTTTCAGAAGGAGAGGCAGCATTTTTCTATCGCTGCTGCATCAACAGAAGATACGGCCAGGCGAACGTCCTGAGATGGTGAAAACGTTTGGAGAAGCAAGGACGGGAGCACACACCTCCCGGCTGCGAGCTGAACCAATGCTTGCATAGCCCACAGCTCCTGCTTTCCCTCGAGGCGCATTGCGATGTGGATGCCCCATCCCTGCAGGCATTCAAGGCCAGGCTGGATGTGGCTCTGGGCAGCCTGGGCTGCTGGTTGGCGACCCTGCACATAGCAGGGGTTGGAACTGGATGAGCACTGTGGGCCTTTGCAACCCAGGCCATCCTATGGTTCTGTGAAATCCCAGAGCTGTGAAGCTGTGGAGATGAAGCCCCCCAAGCCTGGTTGCAGCAGGCAGCACGTGGGTCCCCCCAGGCTGGTGGGCTCTCCCCCAGCCCTGCACACCGCCACCCTCACACCTTTTGGACACGGTTTCCCACCGGGGTTGGGTTGACCCATCCCCACAGCGCACCCAACTGCAGCACACAAAGGAGAGCAAATGCAGGCTGCTTTCCTCCCGCAGAGCAGCACCAGCCGCGCCGCGTGCAGGTGGCTTTTAGCAGCCCAGCTGACCATCTTGATTTCAATTCCACTTTCCATTGCCTGTGTTTAAAGCTCGGAGCGCGGGGCTTTTTTGTTTTTTTTTTACAGCAGCAGTAATGAACCCGGAGTTCAAACAGCACATGGCCAGATCAAAAAATTGCCGGAGCGGAATGCGCCCCGCAAACACAAAGCACGGCTTCTCGTTCATTATTTTTCTCCTTTACAGAGAGGTTTTACAAGCTGTTTATTTTCTGATACGGTGTTGGCAGACATGCGGTCGGAGGAGAATCAATATCAGCACAGTGGGATGTATTTTCTTAAACGGTTTACAGGGGGAGGGGGCTTTTGCTTTTTCAAAGGGGGGATAATTGAATGTAGTACACACTGTACTTTTGATTTGTTTAACATGAAGCGTGAAATGGGTACCGCTGTGATTCTGTCAATCACTTTAACTATCCGGCAATGCATTTTGAAGCCAGGCCTCTTTGCGGGGACCGTCTGGCTCGAGGAGGGGGGGGGGGGGATTCGCCCTGCGTCTTCCACCCCTCCCAACCCAGCCCATGCTGGGACCCACAGAGGAAAAGCTTGGGGGTGCCCCGGGTGAGCTGTGGGGACACCGGTGGTCCCACTGCGAGGAGGTGCCGTTGGGTGCCCCACAGCCGAACCAATCCCAGGTGGTGGTGGGAGGGCAGGGAGGGGGGCTGTGGGGCAGGGAGTGGGGCTGAGCTGTCAGGGAGGTGTCACAGATCGACCATAGGGGTTATCCCTGCTGTCAGCCCCGGCAATACGACTGTTAACCTCCGGGTGATCCAGGCAGGAAATGTAAGCGAGGAGGACTCCCTGCCCTAACGCATTCCTTCAGAGCCAGTCCTTCCACCCAACTGTTCCCTTTCCTCCTTGCAACCCCAAACCCATAAAATCATAGAGTCATAGAATCATACAATGGCCTGGGCTGAAAAGGCCCACAGTGCTCATCCAGTTCCAACCCCCTGCTATGTGCAGAGTCGCCAACCAGCAGCCCAGGCTGCCCAGAGCCACATCCAGCCTGGCCTTGAATGCCCGCAGGGATGGGGCAGCCACAACCAAACCCACATCTGACCACAGCGTTGCACTGACATACCTAAGGAACACCAGAGCAATGCTCAGTGTAGGGTCCAGGAGGCCAAAATCACAGCCGGTTTCTAATCTCCACCTGAAGAACCAGCTCTCTTTTCAGACCAGGAGCATCTTCACCTCCAACCCAAACCGAAGATTTCCATCCCACCCCTGCACAGCAGCACATTCCAAGTGCTGTTCCTCTGCACACCCTGCTGCCAAGCATCCCTTCAGGATGCTGCTCCTTTCTTTTCCCCTTCTTTAGCCTTTTTGTGAAGTTACCATAGAATCGTTTGAGTTGGAAGGGACCTTTAATGGTCATCTAGTCCAACTCCCAGCTCACACAGAGCAATGCCCATTCTGCAGTGCTGGAGACCAGGACAGAGCCAGGGTTGGGTAGTAGGCACATGGTTGGGTAGGCACTAGCCATGTGGTTGGGTAGGCACACGCTTGGGTAGGCACCATCCAACCATCCCATGGGAACATCACCTCCATCTGCAGAGCAGCCCCACTGCTGAGGCCCCACACAACTCAGAGCACTTTGACACTGCTGCACCAACGCTCTGCTGCCTCTATGCCAGAGGGGGGGGATTGGTCTCTCCATACAATATTCTGACCCAACAAATGTGGTGTTCCTCTACGCATAGAGGCAAAACAACCAAAGCACACGGCGCAGGCACTCTCCTCTACACAAACAATAACCTGTTGGCCACTGGCTTGCATTTGGTCAGGCAGATCAGCCCAGAGAAGGCACAAACGTCAGCACAGAGACACTCACCTTCTTTGCAATGCAACACATCTGCTCGGCAGGGAGATAGTCGAAGGGGAAGATGAACCTCCAGTTGAAGTTGCCTTCTCCTCCCATCGACCTGTAGTGCACGTCTGTCTTCTGCTTGTTCTCCTCGTGGCCAACCAGCCAGCTGCAAAACGCAAACACAGGGCCTGATGTGGTGGGATCTCTGTGCCAGGAGGTGTTCCAGAACCGTGGAGATGTGGCATTTGGGGACATGGTGGGGTGGGTTGGGGTCGGACGTGGGGGATCCTGGAGGTCTTTTCCAACTTTAGCTTCTAATCTGCATTGGTGAGAGCTCCTTTCCCCTTTGTAGCCACCCCAACACACTAACACCAGTACTCTTAATGGAGGTGACACAATAAAGAAATGAAGGCCCATTTTTTTTCCTCTATTCTCTATCAGCTTCTTGGGAATGACTCCCTGGAGATCCCAAATGACCAAGGAGCCCTTCCTCATGAAATCCTCACAGGAGTTGGACTCCATGATCCTTATGGGCCCCTTCCAACCTGGGATATTCTATGACTGTACGGCCTCACCTTGCTGTGCCCAGGGTGGTCCCAGCAGCCCCGTTCCACCCCCCCCCCGGTCCTCAACCCATCCACGGACAAATGGAAAGCGTCCCACCACCACTGCAGTTTTCCAGCGGTGAGTTTTGAAAGCGTCAGGTTCTCATTCTGCCCTCCTTCCTCCTCCAAGAGTTTCCAGTCTTCAGCAACCAACAAAAAACCAAAACAAGACAACACATCCGCTCGTGGGATTCTCCCACTGAGCTCAGCACACTTCACAAAACCATTAAGGTTGGAAAATACCACTAATATCATCTACTCCAACCATCAATCCATCCCCACTGTGACCCTAAGTGCCACCTCTACTCTTTACTTCACTTATAAGCTCTCAGAGGACCGAGGCCATCCCATTACTCAGGAAGGCAGGAAGACAAGCTTTAAAGATGCCAAATGATACCACATCAATCACATTAGTGGTGGTTGGCTGGAAGAGGGTTCCAGAAGCTTCTACCCAACCTGCTCAAAGCAAGGCTGCTTTTGTCTCCCAGTATCTTGAAACATCCCAGGAAGATGAGTGAGAGCCTCCCACCTCCCACGCAATCCTCCAGGTCCATCCACGTGGTGAAGGAAAGCTCTACTGGAAATTGGACTATGAAAGCCATACAAAAGCATCCCCCACCTATGAAAGCAACGATGGCTGAGACCTTTTCAGACTATCAATAAATAACACCTTCACTTAACTAAAATAAAAGGCAGGTGGCTTCTTACACAGTACCAAAGCACCTATTCCTTTTCCCTCCCTAAGTGGCTGTCGACAACCTACATATTATCATAGAATCATAAAGGAAGGAAAGGACCTCTAAGATCAAGTCCAACCACCAACCCATGGCCACCATGCCCACTCACACAGTCACAGAATCATTAGGGTTGGAGTGGACCTCCAGGATCACCAACCCATGACCACCATGTGCACTCAGACAACCACAGCATCATTAGGGTTTGAAAAGACTTCTAAGATCCCCAAGCCCAACCCCAACCACCCCACCGTGCCCAATGACCGCGTCCCCAAGTGCTGCATCTGAACACGAAGGCTGTATCCAGTAACAGGAACGGTGCAGCCATATGGGGAAAGACTTTAGGAAGCCAAGCAAGATTTTTTAACTCATTTGCAGCACAGCAAGAGCAAATGGGTCAGGAGGGGTGAGGGACCCCACCAGGCACCGCATGCTCTCGCCTTGCCGTAACCCTCTCCAAGAGCTCCCAAGCCCCGAGGTGCACGGGGAGCGTGGCTGGAGCTGATAACAACACGCTTGATGTGAATTCCAGGTAAGCAGCTCGCATTCTGGATTTACAGGAGGAAAATTAGGATTGTAAAAAAGGGATTTACAGTCTGTTTCAAAATCCTACCTCTTCCTGTGCCTAAATCCAAAGAATGCGCAAAATAAGTGAGTCCCTTGGCTGGGATTGCACCATTTTACACGAGATAAAACATAAATGGAGTCAGGCAGAGAAGGGAATGTGCCAGAGGAGTTGCTGCTGGTTGCCACATTTTTGTGTGTTTCAAGGTAAAAAAAGGGGAATTCCAAATACATATATATATATCAGCTCTGCAATGAAGCCAACCTACGTACATGGAACATCCCTAGGGCTGTCCCGGGAGGGGGATGGGCAGATCCATGCCCTGACAGCAAGGCTGCTTCCCCAAATCTCATCCTTCCATACACAACCATCACGAGCATCCAAGTGCTGGAGGAGCCCCTTCATCCCATGGGGCACACACCGCACCGTGTCACATGGCCGTGTCAACCCCTTTGCTGCCATATTTGAGCTTCCAGGCCAAGGTACCCAGAAGACACAGCAGTGAGGAGGCTCACCCTTTGACATAGATGTCACTCATCTTCTCCCCAGTGATGCTGAGGTCATCGAGGATGACGTCCCTGGTGTTCCAGATGATGCAGCGCAAGTAGAACCTGGACGTGGGATTGAGATGAGAAAGGTGGGAACCTCAGTTTAAAGCCCTCCCAACGGCCTGGCTGTGCTGCTCAGCTGCTTAACCTGACATCTCCAAGTCCCCAACTCTTCCCCCCACGAGGAGAAGGTGCAGGAGCCACCACCACACTGATAGGGAACACAAAGCCAACGCTGCGCCAATGGACCGCACCAACCGGGAAGGGAAGACCGCTCACCTCTTGGCTTTGCGTGGTGTGATGTTGAAAGGGGGGCCAGGCTGACCCAAGGATTTCGGGAACAGGTCCACCCACATCTGTAGCTTTCCCTGGAAAGAAAAGAGGTGAAGTCTGGTGAGCCTCCTGACTGGGTAAGCTTCACTCCTCAGCATGACTGAGCAGTGGCTGCAGGAAATACCAAGTGCTCCCTGGTTTCCTCACTGAAACTACGGTTTCTCTACCAGAAAAGGGTCATTGAGTACTGCATGAGGATTATTTCAGTGATCCTTGGCTATGCATCAATGGCCTGAGATGCATCAGAGGTCATTCTGGAGGATTATTTTAGTGATCCTTGGCTATGCATCAATGGCCTGAGATGCATCAGAGGTCATTCTGGAGGATTATTTTAGTGATCCTTGGGTATGCATCAATGGCCTGAGATGCATCAAAGGTCATTTTGGAGGATTATTTTAGTGATCCTTGGGTATGTATTAATGGCCTGAGATGCATCAGAGGCCATTCTGGACTAGTGAAGCTGCACTCTAGGTTTGCTCTCCACGGCTGAAGATCTCTACTGAGAGCTGACTGAAGGCCAGGTCCATGGGAGGTGTAGGAAACACAAGCAGTTCGCCGATCTTCCTGTGTCACAGCAGCTGCCCTATGGGTTTCTGACCATTGGATGGAGGATGGGACAAAGGGAACAGGATCTCACTCTGCCCTTTCTGGGGAGAGAGCAGCAGAAACACAGATGAAATCTCAACGGGTGTGAGACACGGAGGAAACACCCTCACCAAAAGGTGGGCGTCTGGATCATCTAATCCATGATGGCTGGACCTGATGATCTCAGAGGTCTCCCCAAACCTTAACGATTCTGATTCTGTGACTGTATGAGTGGGCATGGTAGGGATGGGTTGATGGCTGGACATGATGGCCTTAAGAGGTCTTTCCCAACCTTAATGACCTACGATTATATGGGTGGGCGTGATGGTTGGACTTGATCATCTTAAAGCTCTCTTGATGACCTTAACGACTCTGTGAGCTGGCATGGGGGGGATGGGTTGATGGTTGGACGTCCAACATTAATGATTCAGTGATTCAGTGATTCTTTGTCCCCATGGCTGCCCCAACATGACCATAGCACGTGGCAGCTGTAAGGACAGCACAGACCCATTGGCCAGCTGACAGCAGCCACCTCCTGCCTCTAATCATGAATTTCAGCGGGTGAATTAAGGTGGAAAAGTGTTAGAGCAGTTGCCAGGGCATTTATGCCTGCTGGCAGCTTCCCTCTCCCACACTGGACTGGTTAAAAATGAACCAAAGAAGGCGGATCTGCAGAACTGGCTGCATAAACCAGCTTTGCAGCGCAGCTGGAACACAGAAGAGAGATGAGGACGAACGGTTGTGCATTTTGTGATCCAAATGCATAAAAACATAAATGCATGTTAGTGACAGGGGCTGGGCTAAGTACAGATACCCGACTTCTGACTGATGTTGGACAGAAGTCCACTTGGCTTTTGGTTTGGCTAAAAACAGCCACTCTACAATGGCACCAACGCGTCATACCTCTGAGGTCTCGTTCCCACTGCACTGCCAAAGGAGCCTGCAGGATCCTTACCATCCCAGAGGAACTTGAGGCTGCCCCAGCACTGGGTAGGAAGCAGAGGATGCTCCCAGACACCTCCCAGCCCACAGCACAGCTCACCTGCTCGATCTCTGGCTGCAGGGGGCTGTAGAGGGGCCGGGTCTCCACGTGCTCCGGCACCAGCCCTTGTTTCCGCAGTGCATGCAGGGCCAGCCGCTCCTCTGCCGGCCCCAGGTGAGGGTTGGGGGGTTTCCCATCCTCTGCCAAGAGCAAACCAAGAGCAGTGTTACGCCAGGGGAGCAAGCAGCACTATCCCTCCCTTTGCAAACACTGCAAGGACCGCAGGATCTGGGGTTTGGTTCAGCTTGCGGTGCTTCCAACGGTTCAACCCCCCCCAGAATCACAGCAGCTGAGGTTACACCACAGCCCCCACAGCCATAACCCCGCGTGTATCCACCACCCCATCTCCATCCCTCTGTTTCCTTTCCTCCTCGTAACTCCCAGTCCAACCCACGTTGCTCATCACCAGCAGACGTTGCCCATTGCATGCTTAAAGCCCTCCAAGAGAGAGGGAAGGCTCAGCTGCCTTCCTACAGTCGGGTAGGTTGGCCATCAGGAGGGATTTCTGCACGGATAGGGCTCTTGGGCACAGAAACACCATGCCAGAGAGGGGGTGGGGGAGTCCCCATCCCTGCAGGACACGAGGATGTGGCACTGAAGGACGTGGTGCAATGGTGGATGCGTAGCGTTGGGTGACGGTTGGACCCAACAGATGGATGGATGGAATCATTCCCAACTCCACGGCTCTACGAACTAAAAGCAGCCAAGAACTTTGGCTGGGCAGAGAGGAGCGCAGTGGGATGAGCTCCGTGCAACGTCCTCCCCTGCTGGGTTTGGGGTGGCAGTCAGAACGGAGAGGATGGTGGGTCCTGGTCCCCATGGCCATACCGGGACAGCTGTAGGACCTCACCAGGACGGCTGCTCACAGCCACGGCGCTTCAGGGCCGTGCACCTCTGAGGACCTTTGAAATGAAATGCGTTCCATAAATACTATTGCAGCTCCACAGCCTTCAGGTGATGTATCCCAGCTCCTTTCTTGGCGAGACCTTGAAGTGGTTAACTCCAGACAGATGGGCCATTTCCCAAGCAGTGGAAACCTGGCGTGCGTGTGCATGTGTGTGTGTGTGTGTGTGCGTGTGTGTGTGCAGGAGAAGAAAAAGCCCCTCTCAGAAAACAACAAATGTGGGGGTTATGGAATAATGGTTCGGCTGCAGGGCTTGTAAAATCCATGCTCTCGTGTTTAATAGCTTCACTTTATACCGCCAGGTTCAGATCTGACACCGCTCCGCGCACACAGCTGGTTTCCAGATCTCCTCGAGGTCAAGCATCAGACTTTGTTCTGTTTTTTTGAACTGATTGCCATTAAAGCAGAGGAAGGTGAAAGGCAGGGGCTGGGAGAGGGGGGAAGACCCCGCTCGCTTAACACCTCCCCAGCCCTCTCCGAAAGCCTCTCACGTAACAGAAGGCTCTGAAGGAGCCCTGGCTTCCTCCCACACCGGCGTTACAGATCTGTGCCCCAATCCCAGGGCGCAGGTGGGCATCAGCCCTGGGCTGTGCTGCCCGAAGTGCAGCTCCTGGGCCCGGCCGGGGGGTCCCACCTCCACCCCGAGCCCAACCAGCCCTTCCTTCTGCCTCCGGAACCCATCGGATGGGCACCAGTGGATGTTTGGGGGATTTCAGGCGTTCACGTTACTGGGGGTTTGGGGTAAACCAAAAGAACGTCCCTGCTGCATTGGGTGACATCTCCTCCAAGGTGTGAGCTGCAGTGCGCTGCCATCGCGTGTGACATTGTCTCCCCCTAGCGACCCCAGCCCCAAATCACATGGGCTGCGATGGGAGAACATGGGCTAGAGCTTGCCACCAAGGGCAGGACGCTCCCAGCCCCACAAGGGAAGGGTGAGGCTGTGGTTATGGTGGATCATAGGATCATACAATGGCCTGAGTTGAAAAGTACCACAGTGCTCATCCAGTTCCAACCCCCTGCTATGTGCAGGGTCGCCAACCAGCAGCCCAGGCTGCCCAGAGCCACATCCAGCCTGGCCTTGAATGCCTGCAGGGATGGGGCATCCACACCTCCTTGGGCAACCTGTTCAGTGCGTCACCACCCTCTGGGTGAAAAAATGGGAGGTTTGGGTTCAACCCTTGGGTGCATTCCCAACCCCCCGCACCGCCCCCTGCTCTGGGCGAAGGGAATCCACCCACAGCCCCACAGCAGCCCCATACCCAGCTCGGAGAGGATGTACTCCTGCTCCCGGAAGATGAGCCGGTCGGACGTGTAGGTGGGAGCCTTGTAGTGGTGCTGCAGGGAGAAGAGGTGGAGCAGTTGGGAGGGACGGAGCTGGTCTCGCCACTGGTTGGGCCCAGAGCTGGAACCAAAGAGGAGAAAACAGCAGTTCAGCACGGGGCAAAGAACCCCCAAACTCAACAAGGGGCCCATTGGTGAGAGGGGCTGTGCGTCCCACCAGTGTCAGCTGAGTGCCCCAGCAGCCACCAGACCCAACCCCGCTGAAACCGGGGCGCCCATCACCCCAAGGGCTGAGGAAATGCCCCAGGGCCACCTCGGTACCACAGAGCCTCAGCAGCAGCTGTGGAGATCCGCAGCCTGCAGAGATACCCACATGCAGTAGGTCTGGGGAAGCCCACAGCGCGCCCCATATTTCGACAGGAACCGATTCTCCAGGTCGATGACGGTCTCCCCGATCTTCTCATCCTTGGACAGGAGGTCGTAGTCATAGAGTGTGACCTTCAGGTCCTTCTCCAGGGGCAGAGTGCAGCTCAACTCAAACATCCTGTACAACGGAAACAGAGAAACCAGAGAACCACAGAATATCTCGAGTGGGAAAGGACCCGTAAGGATCATCAAGTCCAAATCCTGGCTCCACGCAGCACCACCACCCAAAAATCAGACCATGCATGTCCATGGGATGGGGGTCACGCTGCTGAACCAAACCCTACGCACTGCCCCACCAAAAAGGTGCCACCACTGCACATCTTTGCCCCATGGGTCGGCTCGATGGCTGGACTTGATCTTGAAGGCCTTTTCCCACCTAGCTGACTTTATAACCCCACTGGTGCTGCGCTGCACTGGCTTTGCTGTTGGAGATGCCACCAAGCAACTCTGAGCAAACTGTGGCCTTCCTTAGCTTCTCCATCTGCTGATTGGTGCAGCCACTGCAACAACCAGGGGAGAACAGCAGGCACTGGGAGCCCTCGTCGCCATGGGGTGAGAAAGGGGAGACATGACAGCTTTGGAAAACCATCTGCTCTTTGAGCCCAGAGGGCATAGATCTGAAATAAGGGGCCAAGTGTGATGTCAGCATGGGATGGGCCATCCCCAAAGCCTCCTCACCCTCTTCTGTTGGTCCCAAGCACTGTATTTTGTGCTGTCTCCTCTGCCATCACTACACCAGTCTACGTTCCAACATAACATACAGCAAACCTTCCTCTCCCTCTTCAAATACGGGGTGAAAAGAAACGAGGTACCAAGGCCCTAACAAAGCATGGCATCCAATGCAGACAGAGCCATTGGCCACGGGTATTAGAGATGGGGAAGGACACAGGGTGACAGGACAGCTCGGGTCTCACCCAGCATCACCAGGATCCTCCACTTGCAGCCCCCAGCCAACCCACAGCAGCCTTTAAGGAGGGGAAGTGAGCGATTATGCCACCAATTAAGAGCGCCAGAAGGAGCTGGGGGTCAGCAGAAAGTAATTAACAAGAGCTGGAAGGCAGCCAGGGGAAAAGCTCGTGAAACGGGAGGTTTAACAGCCGCCAGCAGCCAGGACCTCACTGTTACACCGCGCTGTAAAGGCCGAGTGGGAGGTGAGGCCGCCGTCTAGACGGCCCATGGCCGGGAGCCAGCTGCTGCAACAGGGGACGTGCCCCCCTCTGCCCCCTGGGAAAACAGAGCTGCCCTCTCTGCTCAGTCAAAGAGGAGGAGATAACCTGCCTACCCATGGAGCCCTCCAAGCCGTCACCAGGATCCCCACTGCCATCCTTATCCTTTTTGCTCCATCACTGCCTTTGGTGTCCCTCGCTTTCTCCCTCTTTTTTTGGGGGGGGAAGGAGAAACAGCACTGACAGCCTGAGCCGATGAGACCCCGAGGCAACCAGCTGGACCTCACGCACCGTAGGGCCTGGAGGCATTCAAGGCCAGGCTGGATGTGGCTCTGGGCAGCCTGGGCTGCTGGTTGGCGACCCTGCACACAGCAGGGGGTTGGAACGAGATGAGCATTGTGGGCCTTTTCAACCCAGGCCGTTCCGTGATTCTATGAACCATAGTCCTGAAACACAACGCCCTACACAACATCCCAGCTCTCCAAGGAGACCCTATGGGCACGTGGAGGCCGACCACCAGGCTTTGCCCGCTCCCCGTGGTGCCTTCCATCCCTGAGGAATACCCTTATTCTGAAATCAACCTTATTTTTTGCCTGTTATCCAAACTACCACGGGGCAAAAAATGACATCAAGTTGCTTGGTGGGTCAGACTGGGAGCCAAGAGCATGGAAGGGCATGGGAAGCTCTGGCTAGAGCCCAGCTCTATTCCCTCAAAATGACATAGAAACCTCATGGAATCCACGCAGAACCAGAACTTACTTTCCAAAGACAGGCTCCAGCGTAGAGGGGAGGTAATTTTCTTGGTCGTTTATGGATTTCTTTCCCACTGAAATCTTCACATACGGATCGCACTAAAGGTGGGCATGAAAACGTCAGAGCAAGTCATTGCATGGGAAAATGGGATGGGATGGGATGGGATGGGATGGGATGGGATGGGATGGGATGGGATGGGATGGGATGGGATGGGATGGGATGGGATGGGGATGGGATGGGGATGGGATGGGGATGGGATGGGGATGGGATGGGGATGGGGTCAACTCAGAAACAGACTTTCAAACACAAAGGACCCAAAGGTGAAAGTTAAGACTTAATCCCTATTTTCCAGTGGAGCAAAGAGGGTTAAGAAGGATTTTTCTCTGAGTTTTGGGGGGTATTTTTTGTTTGTTTGTTTCAAACTGAAACAAAAAGAGCATTTTTCTTTTTGAACCCACACCATTTTCTTTTCGCACCAGACTGGCAAAGCTCAGCCAAGAAAGCACATCACAGGATGTGAATGCCATCGTTTTCCCTTCCTTTGGTACCGAGGTAAAAATCAAATCAAATCCAATCTCCTTAGGCCATTTTAACCACTCCTCAGGATGGGGGAAGAGTCAGCTGCTGGGGTTCCCAGATGGTGCAGTGGAGGAAGAAAGAAGGGGGACCGTTCCTTTTGCTGTCAGCACCATCCTGATTTGCAAACTTTGGTCACCCATCGTGGTGATGTGCTCGGAGCTGGGGGTTCCCAGCAGCCCCACAGCAGCGTACCTTCCCATTGGCATCCTTGGGCTGCAGACCGAAGGCACGGATGATGTAGACCCTGACGAGACACTCCTGGGGACCCCTGGCTGGCAGTTGGTGGAACTGCCGCGGCGGCAGCGGCACGCGTGGGTCATCGGGCAGAGGGTAGATTTTGAAGGAGCCCTGAGAAGGACAGATGTACTCAAACACACTGCGGATGGGATCGTGCAACAGCTCACAGAGGTGGCTGGGACAGCACCTCCCTGCCCTCCTAGCCACGCTCTGCAATGCACGCAGGTTCCCATTGGCCTTCTTGGCCACCAGGGCACCCTGCTGGCTCATAGTCAACTATTGGTCAACTGACGGTCAACCACTGGTCAACCAGACTATTTGTGTCACCTTCTCGGCCACCAGGGCACCCTGCTGGCTCATGGTCACCGTTTGGTCAACCGCTGGCCAACTGTTGGTCAACCATTGGCCACCAGGACTGCCAGGTCCTCCTCCGCAGAGCTCCTCTCCAGCAGCTCAGTCCCCAACCTGTACAGTTGTTGAGGTTGTTCCTCCCCGGGTGCAGGACCCTTTGCTTGCCCTTACTGAACCCCACCAGGTTCCTCTCTGCCCACCTTGAACTCGCCCACAACTGAGGGGTCATCGTTGGCATCCTGCGCCCGGCCGCGGTACAGCCTGAAGGTGTGGCAGAAGTCAGAGAGCTGCTCGAAGGCCTCCACGCGCTCCAGCTCCGTCTCATAGACCTGGGGAAGGAGAAGCAGAGGGCAGCTGAGTCCCAGCAGATCCAGGACAAGAGTGACCCTGAAGGCAGCACCACCCAACGGGACAGAGACATCCCTGCCATCCCCACGTGAAGATCAGAACTTTGGCAACCCTGCAAAAACAAAAAGTGCATCACAGAAGCTCCAGACCGTGCCAAGGTGGCCCCAAGGGTCATCCGTGAGCTACACTGCTCCTTGCTGGGAGCATTTCCCTTCGGACCAGGAAGGTTTACTCCGCTTTGGTCCTACTTGGATTCTGTGTTATTTTTGGCACTCTTTGCAGTGGGTCACCTAAATCCCCACCACCACCACCCCTCAGCAATCTCCACCTCTCCTTGTTCTCCCCAGGGCAGCAGCACTCCCATTCCCATTCCCCCCTGTCCTCCACCACTTAGTGAAGCAGCAAAACCTCGAAGGCTGCAAAGTGGAAAGCTACCAAAACACACTTTGCAAGGAAAGTCAGCTTTTCAAGACAGAATAGATATAGTCATTTGTAACAACAAAACCACCGCTCTGAATTGCGCTCTGGGGAAAATCGTCACATGTTTGGTTTTTTTTTTCCCCTTGGAAGAAAGAAAGGCTCAACAATCAAAAACAAAACCAAAGTCAGTGGAGGAACATCACAGCTGGGGTGCAGCAAGCTGGACCCAACGCAGGCCACTTACCTGCAGGGTGTCAAAGCCCTTCTCCAAGTAGGAGCCACACTTCTCCCTCTCTCCTGTGGAAGCGTAGAATTTGCTCCACCAGTCAATGAATTCTTCCTCCTGGTGTCAAAGAACAGCACAGTGACACAAAGAACGGCACAGTGATGCATCTCCGTGAGCACAGCCCAGCGGCGACAGCAGCGCTTCCCAGGGCTGAGCTTATCCCCACCGGTGGGGCTCAGAATCACAGAACGTGAGGGATGGAGAGCTCTGAGATCCCCACGGTGCCATGGAGGAGCGTTTGCCCCATCTGCTGTTCAAACAGCATTTCAGCTCTGGGGACGCCGTTCCAAGAAGAGAACGTTTTTACGAGAGCACCGCTTCTGAAAGCTGCACAGGCAAAGACGAAGGGGCTCTGACTGCGATTCCTGAAACATTCCTGAAAAATAATGATGTCTTATTTTAGAAGTCCGCAGAATTCCATCACACTGACCTCATGGAGGAATCGTAACGGAGGTTTATTGGGTTTATATTTTAAGCCAGCGGTGCAGACTCTAAATTGCTGTCTTGAATAGACATTGTTTTTAATAGCAATATTACATAAATTAACTCCAAGGCCTCCGTGCCTCCCTTTTTTTTTTAATATTATTTTTATTTTTTTAAATGCTGCCTTTCATCGCTTCCCCCCTTTTTATTGTTCACAAAGCCACGCTCCGACCACCGCGGCTTTACTGCGACATTCCACAGGTACTGAGTTACAAAGAAAGCACTCAGGCCAATCCGGCGCCTCACCCATGGCATCTTCTGCACCCGGAGACAGAGCCAGGTTAGATAATTCTGCTGATTTCTACTGATGGAGGGGAAAAGAGCAGCGGGAATGTTAATTGTGAAGGATGTTAATCCGTCCAGATGGAAAAGCCAGGGGGTGACGGCTGCACCACGAGAGCGAATGGTTGGGGATTCGGTTCAGCCGTTGGGTGACAGCCAACAGCATCCCCGGGGTTTTCTCTTGGATGTGGTTTGGGATGGAAGAGGGACAGGGGCTGTTTCAGCCACAGGAAGCCTGAGTGGGATCCCATCAGCGACCCCGCATCTCCCCGAACACCCGGGGTCTCAGGAGAGCCCTCAGCAGGAGGGTATCCCTGTACTGACAATCCCATAGGCCATCTCCCAAACAAAGAAGTTTGGATTCAAAACAAATTCCTTTACAATCAGAACTTCACCCGCACGCTGCAGGCCCCTTTGAAGATACAGCATCCTGGATCCCCCTCCAGATTACCCAGAGGAGGTTGAGCTGTGATGGATCTCGGTGTAGGACTTTACCCAGGGGGCACAGACGTGGCTGAGCACGTAGCTGCTGGGGGTGAAGAGTGAGAACAGGACCCTGCAGTTATAGACAGAAGGGCCTCACAGCAAGAAGAGGGAAAGTAGCTTCACAAAGTAGAAATAAGAGGCAAATAGAGATAGTTCATGTAGAGAGTGTTAGAAAACAAGGGATTCCAAGCACTTTCACAGGCACTAGGTTTGGAATAACAAGGAGGATGAAGGCCGTAAAGATAAGGACTGGAGAGCAGCTCAAAAACATTTGGCAGGGAGGTGATTGGGTGTCTACAGGGCAAGCTGAAGCCGGTTTGGGGGATGCCCCCCCTTTGGGGTCAGAAGTTTGCAGTGAGGAAGACTACGAGCCTTCATCATCACGACCTACTACGCACGTGCATGGGGGGGGGGACTGCATGCTCATGGGCTCTCGGGAATGTAATGAATATGTATCCGAATTCCTGTCAACTACTGATTATGTATTAGTTCGACCTATATCTATAGCACAATTTCTCCTGACGGTGTGCAAGTTAGGTGGAGCGATCCCCCTTGCACCAGGGAGTACATGCGTCACCAATTAACACATGCCTGCTCTATATCCTTACTGGCTATAGGGTCTGATTGTCGCACGTCAGGGGCTCTAAGCTCCTTTCCTCCTCTAAGCCCCTCAATGCAGACCTGCTGTCCAACACAGCCCAACCTAACTCAACACAGTACAACTCAACCCAACCCAACTCAACACTATGCAACACAACTCAACACAATGCAACACAATCCAACACAACACAACCCAACTCAACTCAACCCAACCCAACTCAACCCAACACTATGCAACCCAACTCAACACAATGCAACACAATCCAACACAACACAACTCAACTCAACTCAACCCAACCCAACTCAACCCAACACTATGCAACCCAACTCAACACAACGCAACACAATCCAACTCAACTCAACCCAACTCAACCCAACCCAACACAACCCAACGCAACACAATCCAACTCAACTCAACCCAACCCAACCCAACTCAACCCAACCCAACTCAACCCAACCCAACTCAACCCAACACAACACAACTCAACACAACCCAACTCAACCCAACCCAACTCAACCCAACCCAACTCAACCCAACACAACCCAATGTGTTTCACAAGATGCATTGGTCAGATCATTTCAGCCTGGAGCAAAAGGAGCTGTGGAAAGCTGAGGAGTTGCCTTGGAATGGGTGTGTTGGGTTCTGGGGAACCTCAGCCACATCATAGGCGGGGAAACCGAGGCACAGACAAGTTACTGGCCGGACAGCAAAGCCAGGAGCAGAGCAGGTATGGGAGAACTGAAATCCTAATTGTTATTTTTGCCCTTCTAATTTTTGCCACGTGTCTCTGTGGGAGTAATAGATAATTACAGCACTAATAAATATTGCCTCTAGAGGAGCTGAGCCGCTACCCCAGAGTCAGACATCCCCACAGCTCCCATCTGGGCAGCAGATTCCCTGCTGGGAGGAAGCTCTGCAGCTGGGATAAGCAGATCTCTGCCGGAACAGCTCGGCCCTTTATGGGTTCACCTCCCCAGATGTTGGTTATCGTGTTTCTGCAGATGGTGCCCTGGGACTCAGCCTTAGAGAACACCACATCTGCACTCCTCCTCTGCTCCAGCGTGTGTCCCAGCCAGGAGACCCTGCCCAAGGCACTGGGATGGATGGGTCACCCTACACCCAGGGAGCTGAGGAAGCCTTTTCCATGCTCATCACTTCCCCACATCCCTCGCCTCAAGCTCTTCCCAAGGAGGAATTTGCCCCCGGGTTATCCTTGGCTTATCCTGATCCTTCAGCCCACTGCAGAGACCTGCCCCGAGCGTGTCCCATAGCACTGCCATGGCTGTCCCCAAGCACATCCCATGCCCCAAGCGCATCAACAGCAGTGCCATGGGGTGTCCCCAAGCATGGACAGAGCACCAGGAGAACAAAGCCAGCCAGAGCACTGGGGACAGCTGGGCTGCAGCACGGGCCATTGGCAACCGCTTCCATCAGGAGATATCCAACACCAAGAGGCCTTCCAGCTGATGGTAACAGGATAAGCCGTAAAATACGTGCTTTGATTTTGGAACCAGCCAACACAGCAAATAACCAATCATTCCAAATAGTTTACAGATTCTGAAGGCACCCATCCAAAGCAGGTCAAAAGCACGGAGCTTTGCAGACACCTCCCTCTGTCCCGTGTTTCCATGGGACCCCAGAGGGATGGCTCTGGCGGGACATCCACGCAACATCTTCTTCAGCATCGTCCCGTTGCAGAAAGAAACGTCTCTATTTTTGCAGATCTTTACATACATACACACGTACAGTTCATTAAAGCAATTAATCAAGCAAGTTAGAAATGAAGCAATACCTACTTGAGGCTCGGACCTAGAAGCTGGCGGGTTAATTAGCGCTGAGCTGGTCACGCCCTCCACAAGCTACAAATTAAAATGATTGGTTAGCAACAGGGTTAGAGAAACAATGGTTAACAGACAAAAGCACACTGCAGGAGAAGTGGTGTCCGTCCCAACACAGGACAGCACCTCCTCCTATGAGCCAAAGGCCCGCGGAGTGGGGCGCCATAACACAAGGGCTTGGGGTCCAACTGGGCACATGGTGGAGTTTGGGTCAAGCAGAGAACACGGTGCTCACAGCTGTGCTGTGAGGGATGAGTTGGTAGTTGGACTTGTTGACCTCAGAGGTCTTCTCCAACCTTAGTGCTCCTGTGATTCCGGCTTGGTGGGGATGGGTTGGGGTTGGACTGGATGGTCTTAAGACGTCTCTTTCCAACCTTAATGTTTCTACAGTTCTCTGAGTGGGCATGGTGGGGGTGGGCTGGGCTTGGACTGGGTGGTCTCGAAAGTCATTTCCAACCTTAATGTTTCTACAGTTCTATGAGGGGGCGTGGTGGGGATGGGTTGGGGTTGGACTGGGTGGTCTTAGCGGTCTTCTCCAAACGTAATGGTTCCCGGACTCTGTGAACCCTGTGATGGTTTTGTCAACAAGAAGAGAACTTCTGCAGGTGGGCCTTGGGGTTGTCTTTCCTGCTCTGCTTCCCACAGGGATGAGGAGCAAGGAGAGAGCGTGGAGGACAAGGAGAGAGCGAGCAGGGCTGAGCCACACCACGCATGTGGGAAGGCCACCCGCATGCACGCACTCAGTCCTTGCACAGCCAAACCACGTGTGGATCCTACGGAGGAGCAAAGCACAAAGGCTGAGCCCAGAAGATCCCGCTGCAGAAATACTGCTTTTGTGTGAGCCCCAGGAGCTGCTTTTCTTTGCATTTGCTAACTGCAGTACTGCACACAGCCTGGCTTTAAGCAGACCCGGGGCTGAACCCCTCCCTCCGCTGGGATGCGATGCACCACGCAGCCTCAGAGCAGAGAGGTTTTGCATCTGCTCGTTTCCTCTCTTTCAGACGGGGACAACACTGCGGTCCTTTGTTCCCATCACCCAGCAGGGGGATGGAGGCCAAGCTGGGCAGGCCAGGGAGCAGCTCCAGAGCCACACACGGTGCACACCTGGGAACTGTCCCCATCCTTGTGAAACTGAGGGCTCCTTCACCCCCCCCGACCCCTCTGCGGGTGTGGGACCACCAGCACGGCCATCACCCAACCTCTGAGCGCGGGAGGAGTGGGGTCAGGGCCAGGATTTGGGGTCGGGGAGGGAGATGGTGGGAATTCTGGGGTTGGCTTTCCGGGAACAAACTGCTGCCTCCTCCCTCGCTCCCAAACAAAGGGCAGAACTGAAAGAAACAAAAGGAGGAGAATCTATCTGGGGTCCGACCGAGCCGCTCAGCTCAGCGCAGCTCAGCTCGTGGCAGGGGGGTTGTTTTGGAAATGTTTGCTTTGGTAAAGAAGGGCCGAGCCTTGCACTCTGAAAATGCTGAAAAGGAGCACTCTGGCCACCTCCCTCCTCTCCAGGGCTGGCCCAAGGCTCAGATGTTTTCAGTGGGCTCACAAGTGGCCCAAAGGCTCGAGGCATCTACTGGGGGGACGGAGACCCCCTGCAGCCCCGTGCCACCCCATCCTGAGGGTCCCACTGCAATGGATGCAAGAACACCGTGCCAGAAATCCTCCATTTTGCTGCTGCAGAGCCAACCCTCGTGCAGGAGGATATTGCAGAAGGGCAAGCAGGGAACAAAATGCTCCTCAGTGATCCAAACAGGTTTGCAAAGGCAAAAAAAACAAAGGCTCACAGCGACACATTCCAGTGCATGGCATGAAGATGGCCGGGAGTGAATAGAAAGGGATGCATCCCCGTATTCCTGGGTTTGGTGGGACCAGGGGGACCCACACAGTGCCCACACCACTGCAGCCCCTCCGCTCCTCACAGTGCTCCATCCTTTCCACCCACGGCCCAGCAATGCCCTCCTGGATGTCCCACTGCTCCCATACCAACAAACTGAGGAAGCGTTGCAACTTTCTCCATACCTGGGTGGGAAGGAGAGGCTCTTTGTCATCAATGTCAATGAGGACATCATCCCTGGGCGTGAGGCTCACATCATCTGCAATCAGGGCAAGGACAAAGATGAGCTCCAGCTGTTAGAGACCCTCAAAGCCACCTCCTGATCGAGCTCCAGGAGCAACCTCAGCCATGCCCACGTGGGGCACGCTGGCTGTGACACATCCCAACGGAGCCCCCCCAGAGCTCCTCCCCACATACCTGCCTGCTCCTGGGCACCATCCGTCTCCTCACCATAGGGGTCACAGTAGAATTCCTCCAGTGAGCGGATGGTGCACTGCCCCACCACGGGCCTGCGGCCGAACGGACGGTTGTCGATGATTTTGATGATGATGGGGGGACTGTAGAGGCTCTCGCTGGGCAGACGCTGTGGGCGCAGGGCAAGGAACGTGTAAACAAATGGGGAAAAGTGGGCTTTTATATGGGACCTCCAGAAATCCCTGCCAGCCCCTCCAACTTATTAAAAGTTCTTCATGATGAAGGTGATGAAGCACAGGAGCTGTACCTTCCAACCCAAACCATTCTATGGTCCTACGAAGGTCCCTTCCAACCCAAACCATTGGTCCCATGAAGGTGCCTTCCAACACAAACCATTCTATTGTCCTATGAAGATCCCTTCCAACCCAAACCATTCCATGGTCCTATGAAGGTCCCTTCCAACCCAAACCATTCTATGGTCCTACGAAGGTCCCTTCCAACCCAAACCATTCTATTGTCCTATGAAGGTCCCTTCCAACCCAAACCATTCTATGGTCCTACAAAGGTCCCTTCCAACCCAAACCACTCTGTGGTTCTATGAAGGTCCCTCCCAACCCAAACCATTCTATGGTCCTACGAAGGTCCCTTCCAACCCAAACCATTCCGTGGTCCTATGAAGATCCCTTCCAACCCAAACCACTCTGTGGTTCTATGAAGGTCCCTTCCAACCTAAACCATTCTATGGTCCTATGAAGATCCCTTCCAACCCAAACCATTCTATGGTCCTATGAAGGTCCCTCCCAACCTAAACCATTCTACGTGTCTGTGAAGATCCCTTCCAACTCAAACCACTCTGTAGTTCTATGAAGGTCCCTCCCAACCTAAACCATTCTACGTGTCTGTGAAGATCCCTTCCAACTCAAACCACTCTGTGGTTCTACGAAGGTCCCTCCCAACCCAAACCATTCTGTGGTCCCATGAAGGTCCCTCCCAACCCAAACCATTGGTCCCATGAAGATCCCTTCCAACCCAAACCATTCTATGGTCCTACGAAGGTCCCTCCCAACCCAAACCATTCTATGGTTCTATGAAGGTCCCTTCCAACCCAAACCATTCCATGGTCCTACGAAGGTCCCTTCCAACCCAAACCATTCTGTGATCCTATGAAGGTCCCTTCCAACCCAAACCATTCTATGTGTCTATGAAGATCCCTCCCAACCCAAACCATTCTATGGTCCTACGAAGGTCCCTTCCAACCCAAACCATTCCATGGTCCTACAAAGGTCCCTCCCAACCCAAACCATTCTGTGGTTCTATGAAGGTCCCTTCCAACCCAAACCATTCCATGGTCCTATGAAGATCCCTTCCAACCCAAACCACTCTGTGGTTCTATGAAGGTCCCTTCCAACCCAAACCATTCTATGGTCCTATGAAGGTCCCTTCCAACCCAAACCATTCTATGTGTCTGTGAAGATCCCTTCCAACTCAAACCACTCCGTGGTTCTATGAAGATCCCTACCAACCCAAACCCTTCTGTGATTCCCTCCAGCTCGCAATGATTCTGTGGTTCTAATGATTGTCCAAACCAGCTCTACCAGCCAACCCCACGAAGAGGTCCTCACCACTTCCATGAAGAGCACACAGACATCAAAGTTGGGGTTTTTCTTGACGTTCTTGATGACACAGGACTGCACGAGCTGCCCCCCGCACTCCACCAGCAGGCTGGGTGAGGTGACGCTGGCCAGCTGGTAGCTCTTGAGGTTCCTCAGCCCCCAGGCCAGGATCTGCAGGGCAAAGGGAACAGGGAGAAAAGACTGAGCCAAAGGCCTTCCTCTGCATCTGCCTTCAGCCTCTCAAGCAATTGAAGACCATCCAGGTGGGCAGAATGCTGCTGGGAGAGCAACGAACCAGGTCCACAACTGCTTATCTATCAACAAAGCATCTCTGTTTGGGGTAACCATCGTCCTGACGTGAGGCAGATTTGCATTCTAAAAAGCAAGGGTGCTGTGCCCAGGACCTGAGCATCCCATGGAGCTCACTGCCCCGGCCCCAGCTTGGTTGGAGCCTTCTCATCACCCCAGAAGTAGGAAGAGTGCCAACTGCATGAAAGGAACAGAGGATCAGTGGAAACCTGTTGGTCCACTGAGACAGCTACATCCGATAGGAGTGGAAGGCACGTGGTTTATCCACGCAGGGCAAACCTAGAGCCAAATTTGCTGTGTTATAATGGTACAGGGAGATCTCCGGTTGGTATCTCATGGGCCGAACCATTCCCCAGCCCTGTGCCCATGGAGCTGCCTTGCAACCCATTTCAGTGTCACCCCCAAGCAGGGATTCCCATTAAGGATGCCACCCTACCCATGTCACCCTCTTGCTGGCCACCCCACACACTCCCTGCCACTCACCTCGATGGCCGTGCGCTGCAGGACCGGTTTGATCCCTTGGGGGACCATGAAGATGTTGGGTTCCCGTTGGGGCGGTGGGTAGGGCAGGTCAGAGTCCTCAGACTGAAAACCAAAGAGTAACAGCATCAGGTTGGGCCGCCATGCCCATCGCCCTCCCATTACGGCCCCTCAGAGCCCCCATTTTCTGCTAAAGTCATCTCCATCCTGATGGAGGAGGAGGAGGAGATGAAAACCACAGCTATCCAGCACCAGTTACTGGGAGGGATGGAGAGCAGGGATGGAGCAGCAGCAGAAGAGGGTGGGTTAGCACAGCACAGCTCCTCGAGCAGGGCAGGGATGCTGCGACGAGCCCCCCAAGTGCCACCAGAGCACCACGGTGGGTCAGAGGGCACTCAACAGCATCACCAAGGAGGTCCAACCATCAGAGGTCAATGCCACAGCCACGCACCCATTAATTTAAGCCCTGAGGTTCCCACTGCCTGTAGGCATTGGGACTGGGCTCAGGTAGAGCCCTCTGTGCAGGCTGTGGGCAGAAGGATGCACCCACCACTTTGCCAGCAGGTGAGGGCTCCAAAATTTTCCCCCATAGAGCAGGGAGGGGGGACCCAGATTTCCCTGACCGCCAACGCAGGTTGGGCTCTGCACCCCTCCATCAGGAAGGAGCCTGATGGATCACCCGGCTCATTAATTACTGAGAAGGGCACCAGAGACTCGGGGTGGCATGGGGGTTGGGGTCAGCCATTCAGATGCAGCCCTGGGGGGTCAGTCGGATGGGGACCCTGTGGGGCAGGAGGGCCAGGCTGTGCGGGGCCCTCTGTGGGGTTTCCAGGCCGAGGCAGAGGAAGGGAAGGGAGGGGAGGGGAGGAAGGGTTTGAGCACAAAGGTACCCATCGGAGGAGCCCCTCGTAGAACAAGGCAGGGGCACAGAGCTGCAGTGCCCCGTCCACACACAGCAGCAGCAAGGAATGGAGGAGAAAGAGCAGAGAGAGGGTTACTTTGGCACGCTGCCTTCGGTGGGGCACAGCACCTCATGCACGCTCATCCCACCAGGGCTGCCCACCACCAATGTGCCATTGGGAGCCCACCTCCCTCCTGCATTACTAAAAGCCCAGCACAATGGATTGTGGAAGTGGACTCCCCCGTGACGATGAGGAGATGGGAGGGACTCACCTCATCCAGAGCGGAGGACAGCTCATTCTGTTTGGGGAACAGAAGGAGATTAGCAAATGAGAGCAACTCTCACCCCCGAGCCCATCCTAACGCTCTTAAACCAAAGGGAAAAGGACGTGTTCCACTTTGCTGCCCATTCTGAGGAGGAAGGCATTACCTCGAAGCCAGGGATGTGGTGGACAGCCGGCTGTGGAGGAAACACACACGATTTCCATTCGTGCTCCCGGGGACGGCAAACAGCAGAGCCCTCCCCCAAACCCAACACCGGCCCCCAAATCCCTGGCAGAGGGCAGGGCTCTGCCTGCAGTGGGGAGCGCAGCAGGACCCCCACCCAAGGGCTCAACCCTGACTCCTGCAGGTCCTGCACGGGGTGAGGAGGGGGTGGACATCACCTCCCCCCGGCCCACCAGCAGCTGCAGACCCACGTGGAGGCAGCAAGCAATAGCACAGCCAACATCAGCAGCCCTGGGGGGTGCAGCCCCAGTCCCCACAGCAGCCCCAATCCACGCAGCGGGGCAGGGGTCCAGATCACCTGCAACGGCTGCAGAACGCAGGCAGTGGGGTGCTCCTGCAGGAGCAGCAGCTGGACCTGCAGCCCTGCAGGAGGAGGATGCAGGAGGAACAGGACATGCATCCATGCAGCAGGAGGAGCACCGGGAACCTGCATCCTTGCAGGAGGAGCAGCAGGACCTACATTGGTGCAGAAGGAGCAGTGGGATTTGCATCCATGCAGCAGGAGGAGCGCTGGGACCTGCATCCCTGCAGGAGGAGCAGCAGCAGGATCTACGTTGGTGCAGGAGAAGCAGCATCTGCATCCATGCAACAGGAGCAGCAGTGGGACACGCATCCCTGCAGGAGGAGCAGAGGGACCTACAGTGGTGCAGGAGGAGCAGCAGGACCTGCATCCGTGCAGCAGGAGGAGCAGCGGGACATGCATCCCTGCAGGAGGAGCAGCGGGACATGCATCCCTGCAGGAGGAGCAGTGGGACATGCATCCCTGCAGGAGGAGCAGCAGAAGGACATGCATCCCTGCAGGAGGAGCAGCAGAAGGACATGCATCTTTGCAGGAGGAGCAGCAGGACATGCATCTCTGTAGGAAGAGCACTGGGAGCTGCATCCCTGCAGCAAGAGCAGAGGGACGTACACTGGTGCAGAAGGAGCGCTGGGACATGCATCCCTACAAGAGGAGTAGCGGGAGCTACATTGGTTCAGAATCCGCATCCACGCCACAGGAGCAGCAGAGGGACCCGCATCCCTGCAGGAGGAGCAGCAGGACATGCATCCCTGCAGGAGCACCGCCGGGACCCGCAGCAGCACTCCAGCACGTGGATCAGCACCAGCCCCCATCCCGCCGCTCTGCTCATTGCGCACCGACGCTGGGAAGCTGCTGAGCCCAGAGGGGACAACAGCGCTGAGAACGGCCGCAACACTGCTGGGGTGGAGCGGGAGGAGAGGCTCACCTTCTCCCTCTGGATGAGCTCGAAGGCAGCCAGCAGCTCGCCGACGTTCCTGCCGCCTTTGAGCATGGGGTGCCAGGAGAGGCGCGGCGCGCGCTGCAGGCTGGGCCGGCACACGCAGCGCCCCATGAACTCATCAGCGCCCTGAGAGCAGCAGAGATGTCAGCGCTGCCCATCCCCAGCAGAACCACACGCTCACTGCGGGGCATGGAACTTAAGGAGGGGGTGAGGATCCTCTGCCAGTTCCCACAGCAGGAGCTCCAGATGTGATACGGAGTGGCATCACGGAGCGCCCGGAGCGGGAAGGGGTGATCCGTAGGGATCGTTGAGATGCATAGGGGATTTTGGGGGGCTCTGGGCACAGGCTGCCCATGGAGGTGGGGGTGGAGTCGTCCTGGAGGTGTTAAAGAGATGTGGCACTAAAGGACAGGGTCGGTGGGCACGGTGGGGTGGGCTGGGGTTGGACTTGGGGACCTTGGAGGTCTTCTCCGACCTGAATGGTTCCATGATTGAGCCCAACCCAAGAGCTGTATCAGCAGCTGGTCTGGTGAGGATTGGGGTTATCCCCTCCCCCCCCCAAAATGCTGTCACTAGAAGGCATGTAGGATGCATTGGGCAGCCGAGCACACAGCCCCACCTGTGGTACCCCAACCCCTCCCACCACGAGGGCCCACCTCGTGCCCACACACTCACGTAGGTGTCGTGGTCGTATATCTCCACCACGATGCTGGGAGGGCAGTCAGACACGTTCTTGGGGTCTCCGAAGATCTCTATCTCGTAGAAGATGAGCGTCTGGTCCCACGTGGGGTTCAGGGTGTTCTTGATCACCACCGTCTTCTGGCTTTGGTGGAGGAAGGAAACGATGGCATAGGGGTCTGCAGGGGGGACACAGAGGGCCAAGGGTGAATCCCAGCCACCTTGGGAGGAGAAGGCGGACAACAGCCATACAGAGCCCCGTGTCTGAGAACAGAGCGTGGGCTGAGGGAGCAACGGCCATCCCAGCGTGTCCCAGGCACCGCCAGCTCACAGCCCCACACAACACTATTCTCAGCTGGGGGACCTCCCCATCGAAATGTCCTCTGGTGTGGACCTCAGCCTGTGTGAGGGACCATCCTTAAGCTCCATGAGGAACCATCCTTAAACTCCATGAAGAACCATTATTAACAATTCCCAACTTCCATGAGGAACCATTCCCAACTTCCATGAGGAACCATCCTTAAACTCCACGAAGAACCACCCTTGACCTTCATGAGGAACCATCTCCACCCTCCACAAGGAACCATCATCCAACATCCATGAGGAACCATTCCCAACTTCCATGAGGAACCATCCTTAAACTCCACGAAGAACCATCCTTGACCTCCATGAGGAACCATCTCCACCCTCCACGAGGAACCATCACCCAACCTCCATGAGGAACCATCATCCAACCTCCACGAGGAACCATCATCCAACCTCCACGAGGAACCATCCTTAAACTCCATGAAAAACCATCCTTGACCTCCATGAGGAGCCACCCTTAAGGTCCATGAGGAACCATCTCCAACCTCCACAAGGAAACATCCTCAGCCTTGATGAGGAACCATCCCCAACCTCCATGAGGAATCACCTCCAATCTCCACAAGGAACCATCCCAAATATCCATGATGAACCATCTCTGCCCTCCACAAGGAACCATCTCCAACCTCCATGAGGAACCATCCTCAACCATCCTCAACCTCCACGAGGAACCATCCCCGACCTCCACGAGGAACCATCCCCGACCTCCACGAGGAACCATCCCTGACCTCCACGAGGAACCATCCCCGACCTCCACGAGGAACCATCCCCGACCTCCACGAGGAACCATCCTTAACCTCCACGAGGAACCATCCCCGACCTCCACGAGGAACCATCCCCGACCTCCACGAGGAACCATCCCCGACCTCCACGAGGAACCATCCTTAACCTCCACGAGGAACCATCCCCGACCTCCACGAGGAACCATCCCTGACCTCCACGAGGAACCATCCCTAACCTCCACGAGGAACCATCCCCGACCTCCACGAGGAACCATCCCCGACCTCCACGAGGAACCATCCCCGACCTCCACGAGGAACCATCCCTGACCTCCACGAGGAACCATCCTTAACCTCCACGAGGAACCATCCCCGACCTCCACGAGGAACCATCCTTAACCTCCACGAAGAACCATCCCCGACCTCCACGAGGAACCATCCCTGACCTCCACGAGGAACCATCCCTGACCTCCACGAGGAACCATCCTTAACCTCCACGAGGAACCATCCCTGACCTCCACGAGGAACCATCCCTGACCTCCACGAGGAACCATCCTTAACCTCCACGAGGAACCATCCCCGACCTCCACGAGGAACCATCCCTGACCTCCACGAGGAACCATCCCTGACCTCCACGAGGAACCATCCTTAACCTCCACGAGGAACCATCCCCGACCTCCACGAGGAACCATCCCTGACCTCCACGAGGAACCATCCTTAACCTCCACGAGGAACCATCCCCGACCTCCATGAGGAACCATCCCCGACCTCCACGAGGAACCATCCCTGACCTCCACGAGGAACCATCCCTGACCTCCACGAGGAACCATCCTTAACCTCCACGAGGAACCATCCCTGACCTCCACGAGGAACCATCCCTGACCTCCACGAGGAACCATCCTTAACCTCCACGAGGAACCATCCTTAATCTCCACGAGGAACCATCCCCGACCTCCACGAGGAACCATCCTTAACCTCCACGAAGAACCATCCCTGACCTCCACGAGGAACCATCCTTAACCTCCACGAGGAACCATCCCCGACCTCCACGAGGAACCATCCCCGACCTCCACGAGGAACCATCCCCGACCTCCACGAGGAACCATCCTTAACCTCCACGAGGAACCATCCTTAACCTCCACGAGGAACCATCCCCGACCTCCACGAGGAACCATCCCCGACCTCCACGAGGAACCATCCCCGACCTCCACGAGGAACCATCCTTAACCTCCACGAGGAACCATCCCCGACCTCCACGAGGAACCATCCTTAACCTCCATGAGGAACCATCCCTAACCTCCACGAGGAACCATCCTTAATCTCCACGAGGAACCATCCCTGACCTCCACGAGGAACCATCCTTAATCTCCACGAGGAACCATCCCTGACCTCCACGAGGAACCATCCTTAACCTCCACGAGGAACCATCCTTAATCTCCACGAGGAACCATCCCCGACCTCCACGAGGAACCATCCTTAACCTCCACGAAGAACCATCCCTGACCTCCACGAGGAACCATCCTTAACCTCCACGAGGAACCATCCTTAACCTCCACGAGGAACCATCCCCGACCTCCACGAGGAACCATCCTTAACCTCCACGAGGAACCATCCCCGACCTCCACGAGGAACCATCCTTAACCTCCACGAGGAACCATCCCCGACCTCCACGAGGAACCATCCCCGACCTCCACGAGGAACCATCCCCGACCTCCACGAGGAACCATCCTTAACCTCCACGAGGAACCATCCCCGACCTCCACGAGGAACCATCCTTAACCTCCATGAGGAACCATCCCTAACCTCCACGAGGAACCATCCTTAATCTCCACGAGGAACCATCCCTGACCTCCACGAGGAACCATCCTTTACTTCCACGAGGAACCATCCCTGACCTCCACGAGGAACCATCCTTAATCTCCACGAGGAACCATCCTTAATCTCCACGAGGAACCATCCCTGACCTCCACGAGGAACCATCCCTGACCTCCACGAGGAACCATCCCCGACCTCCACGAGGAACCATCCTTAACCTCCACGAGGAACCATCCCCGACCTCCACGAGGAACCATCCCCGACCTCCACGAGGAACCATCCCTGACCTCCACGAGCCTCTCTGAGGCCCTCCAGGAGGGAAGGAGCACCCCTCCCGAACCCACCCCACAACACGTGGGGCTCTGTAAGCTTCCATCCCGCTGACCCAAAATGCTCCCCTTCGGAGCTGCTGTTCGCCAAGCCCACCTCTGCCCATTCCCCTTCTGAAGAGCTGAGGCCACCACCCCGAGGGCACAGCTTGGCAGTTTATCTATGCAGAAACCTCAGAGGCAGCTCAGAACCTGGGCAAAACCCTTCCTTTGTGGGGCACTTCCATCCCTACAAAGCCCCGATGAGGGACTTCGACAGAAACCTTTTAGATACCCCATGAGAATCCCTATGGGTGGAGGAGACCCTCAGACCACCGCTGAGCCCAACCTCAGCCCATCCCCGCCGTGCCCCACTGACCACGGGGCTCCACGCGCCTTCACAGCCCGAGTAATTAACACAGGAAGGCCGGGAGCTATGGGGGATGTTGTGGGGTCATATAGCGGGTGCTGTAGGGATGCAGCGGGGGTGGTATGGGGATGCTACAGGGGATGCTATAGGGGATGACAGAGGGATGCTACAGGGGATGCTATAGGGGATGATAGAGGGATGCTACAGGGGATGCTATAGGGGATGATAGAGGGGATGATAGAGGGATGCTACAGGGGATGCTACAGGGGATGCTACAGGGAGTGATATGGGGACGCTATGGGGATGCCATAGGGGATGATATAGGGATGCTATAGGGGATGTTATACAGATGCCATAGGGGATGCCATGGGGGATAATATAGGGATGCTATGGGGATGCCATACGGGATGCTACAACAATGCCATGGGGGATGATATAGGGATGCTATGGGGATGCCATAGGGGATGATATAAGGGATGGTATAGGGGATGTTATACAGATGCCATAGGGGATGCCATGGGGGATAATATAGGGATGCTATGGGGATGCCATACGGGATGCTACAACAATGCTATGGGGGATGATATAGGGACGCTATGGAGATGCTATAGGGGATGCCATAGGGGATGCTATACGGATTCCATAGGGGATGACATAGGGATGCTACAGGGGATGATGTGATATAGGGATGCTACAGGGGGTGATATAGGGATGCCATAGGGGATCCTATAAGGACGTTGCTGGGATGGTATTGGGGTTGCAGTGGAAGTGCTACAAGGATGCAGCAGGGATGACACGGGGGATATAGGGATACAGTGGGGATGATGTAGGGGATGCTATAGGAATGCCGTAGGGATACTATAGGGATGTTATGGGGTTGGTATGGGAACGCAGTGAGGATGCTATAGGGAACGCTGCAGGGATGCTATAGGGATGACATCAGGATGCAGTGGGGATGGTATAGGGGATGCTGTGGGGATGATATAGGCATGCAGTAGGAATGCTATAGGGAACGCTGCCGGGATCCTACAGGGACGACATAGGGATGCAGCAGGGATAGTACAGGGATGTTGTGGGGATGGTATAGGAATGCTACAGGGATGGTATGGGGGTTCTGTGGGGATGCTATAGGGAATGCTGCAGGAATGCCACGGGGGATGCAGTGGGGATGACGTAGGGATACAGGGAGGATGCTATAGGGGATGCAGCAGGGATGCTTCAGGGATGGCATTGGGGATGCAGTAGGGATGCTATGGGGATGGTATGGGAATGCTACAGGGATGGTATGGGGGTTCTGTGGGGATGCTATAGGGGATGCCATAGGGGATGCCATAGGGATCCCCACTTTGCTGCCTCAAAGTGATGCTGCAAAGCAGGGCTTGGGGTTCACAAAGGCAGCACAGAAGGGCAGCACAGCCCACGGGGATGAGGCTGCGGGGCCACCAAGCACCGTCCCAGCGTGTCCCCCTCCCCACAGCCACACTCCCGTCCCTGCATGACCACGGGGGCTCACCCGAGAAGCTGTCCTTGTCCATGGCAGCCAGGTCCCGTGCCTGGTACATGTAGCAGCGCAGGTGGTAGCGGTTCCCATCTGGAATGGATCGAGAAATGGCTGAGAGGAGCGGCCACGGTGACCCCATCCGCGCCCGATGACGGCACCCGGGGTGGATGCGGGGCGCTGCATGGCCACGGGGTGCCCCCGTTGCGTTTCGTCCTCCCCCCGCAGCGACTCACAGTCGAAGATGCAGGAGATGGTGGGTCTGTTGACGCCGAAACTCAGCGTGGAGACGGATTTGCCATCGTCGCTTTTGTCGTCCGTCATTCCTCCCTGCCAGAGAGAGCAGCGGGGTGGGGGGCTGCGCGCCATGGGGTGACAAAGGGGACATGGGGGTCGTCGCCTCCCGGCACCGTGGGCTGAGCTGAGGTTCCCCCGTCCCTAAACCCTTCCCCTTGGGTGGGAGGGAAGGGAGTGGGAACCCATTGGGTCCACCCCACGCGGAGCACCTCAGGGCGCGGGTTTAGCCCGGACTTCCCAAAGCTGGCGGGGAGCCCTCGGGGATGGAGCGGAGACATCGAACCGCCCCCTGGGGGTGGGGTGACAGCTGGGACCCCCCCAACCCCCCCGGGTGGGGGCAGTGCTGTAATGCAAACGAGTGCCACGGGGCAGCCCAACCCTCACCCCACGGCGGCTCACGGGGGGCGAAGCTCAGCACAGAGTGGGGGAAAGCCCCATAACAGCAGCTCAGTGCTGCCGCGGTCGGTTCTCATCTCGTGTGTTAGCACGAACGGATGGGTGGTGGTCGGGGACCTACCAGGGCCCCCTCCAAGGCGAACACAGCAGCAGCCCCGGTGCGCTCCAAGGGCTCCATCCTACGTCTCCAACGGCGGCGGCGGAAGGCATCGGTGCGACGCGGCCGCAGGTGGAAGCGCCAGCCCAGCAGCGAGGCGTATTCCCAGCCCTCGCCGTCCTGCTCGTCCTGCTTGTGCTGCGGGGCAGAGCCATGGGGGGCTCAGCACCACCGGGGAGGGGGGTCACTGCGGGTGGGGGGGTTCTGCTCGGCTTCTTGGAGCTGCTGTGGGCTCCCAACAGCTCTGAGCCCTCCCGGGGTCGCTGTTTGTGGAGGGTGGAGGGAGTTGGGATGGTTCCGCTTGGAGAAGAGAAGGCAGCGGGGGGACCTCACGGTGGCCTTCCAGTATTTGAAGGGAGTGTATAAATGGGACAGGGAACGGCTGTTTGTGAGGGCAGGTGGTGATAGGACAAGGGGGAATGGTTTTACACTGAGATGGGGGAGGTTTAGGTTGGATATTAGGAGGAAGTTTTTCACCCAGAGGGTGGTGACGCACTGAACAGGTTGCCCAAGGAGGCTGTGGATGCCCCATCCCTGCAGGCATTCAAGGCCAGGCTGGATGTGGCTCTGGGCAGCCTGGGCTGCTGGTTGGCGACCCTGCACATGGCAGGGGGTTGGAACTCAATGAGCACTGTGGGCCTTTGTAACCCAGGCCATCCTATGGTTCTATGATTCATTGGCACAGCTGCCCATGGGGGGAGTGGGGCCACCATCCTTGAGGTGTCCCAGAATGACGGGGATGTGGCCTGGGGGACGTGCTCAGTGGGTTGGCGTTGGTGACCCTACAGGTCTCCAACCTGCATGGCCGTGTGATTCTGCGACCCCCTCACCCAGCTAACAGTCCCAAAGCCCCTCCCCAGACCTCTGTCAGCCCTCACCCCGCGACCCTTTGGGAAATGGGATGGGGTCCCCAAACATTCCCATCCAAAACTTTCTAGAAAGAGAGAAAAAGAGGGAAACCATTCCCGGGATCCCCGCTGCGGTGTGGCGTTCACAGTCCAATGGCACCACCTAGAGGGGAGCCGGGGGCTGGGACAGGGCACAGAGCCCAGGTGGCCAACACAGCTCTGCCCCATGCCTTGTCCCCCACCCCACAACCACCGACAGGCAGAGATGCCACCGCCTCAAGGAGACACTGACCCCCCCCGGTGAAAAGCACAGAGCTGTCCTGCTTCGGGGCCGCAGTGCACGACCCCGAGCACCTCCCACAGCGTGAGGATGCAGCCCCGAGCTGCTCCCAGCCCCGTTCCCCCTCTCTCACCCCACCTTCCTGACAGTCTCCATCTGGGCCAGGTCCCTGCTGCGCAGTCGCACCCAGCGCCGGCGCCGGTTGGTGTGGTACATCTTCTCAGCTGGCACCCAGGCCTTGGGCCGGCGGTCCGGAGGGATGGTGATGCCGTACTCCCAGCCTGGGGGACACGGGGACAGCGGGGTGAGGGTGGGAGAAGAACCCCCAACTCGCCTCCCACCCCTCTTCACATCCATCCACATAAGAAGGGGGCTGAGTGAGTTTTAAGGTCCCTTCCAACCCAAATCCACGTCATCCTATGGTTCTATGACCTTTAAGGACCCTTCCAACCAAAACCAAAACCATTCTATGCTCTTTAAGGACCCTTCCAACCAAAACCAAAGCCATTCTACGGTTCTATGACCTTTAAGGACCCTTCCAATCAAACCCAAAGCCATTCTATGGTTCTATGACCTTTAAGGACCCTTCCAAACCAAACCCAAACTATTCTATAGTTTTACACTCTTTAAGGACCCTTCCAACCAAAACCAAATCCATTTTATGGTTCTATGCTCTTTAAGGACCCTTCCAACCAAAACCAAAGCCATTCTATGGTTCTATGCTCTTTAAGGACCCTTCCAACCCAAACCAAAGCCATTCTATGGTTCTATGCTCTTTAAGGACCCTTCCAACCCAAACCATGCTGCAGTTCAGTGATCTCAGATGCTCTCCAGCCCTCTCTCCCCAGACAGGAGAGTTCAGAGGGTAAGGTGGCACTGATACCTGAATCTGCCCCCTCATACCTTTCTCATCCACGGCTCTGTTGAGGTCAGTGTCCCACTCCACGTCTTCCCATTTCCAGCCCGGAGGACACTCGATCTCATCCTTGGGCAGAACCTTCTCCCCATTCTGTGGGTCACCATGAGGAACAATGACCACCCATCGCCCCCCTCTCCACGCAGCACCCCGGGGACCCACTCAGTCCTTACCACATCGGTGTAGGCATCGGACATGTGGATCCACTGCCCGCCCGGCAGCCGCACCTGGTTCTCAAACACCTCCTCCACGAAGCTCAGGTGCCCCGCGTCTGCCTCGTGCAGCATCCTGCACCCACGAGTGGTGGTGATCAGGGGGGACCCCATCCCACTGCCCCCGAGCACCCGGACCACCCGCACCAAGCCCACCTCCCCTGCTCCCCCACATGGGGCACATGGGGAGCTGCAAATCTAAGGCTGTACGTTGGGTCATCGCCCAACACCAATACAACACGTTGCCCACCAACATCTCTGCACACCAAGGATGCTCCGAGCATCCTCACCCCCCAACCTCCGTCTGGCGTCCCGGTGACCTCATATTTTGGGGTTCCCACCCAAGCCATGTGGCTTTGCAATAAATACATCACTCACGTCTTCTCTGGGCAGATGAACCAATCACCAGCCCAGGTCCAGCCCGTGGAGGGCCGGAAGCTGTCCTTGGGGAGCTTGATCTTGCCGGTGACATCGGAGTATTTGGGGTAAGTCAGGCCGGTGGTGCCCCAGTTCCCCACCAGCGCCAGCTTGGTCTGGTTCTCGTACTGAGATCCCAAAAGAGATTTGGTGTTAGCAGTGGGGTGAGACCGGCTGGACAGATCCTGGGGTACAGGGGGGCTGTGGGCAAGCTGGTCTAGAGAGTGGCAACCCTGCCCGTGGTGGAGGGGTTGGAGCTGGATGGGCTTTAAGGTCCCTTCCAACCCAAACCATCCCATGGTTCTAAGAAATACTTGAGGAACACGGAGGTGTGATGCTCAGGGATGTGGTTTCGTGGCAGATTTGACAGCGCTCGGTCAACTGCTGGCCTTGATGAGCTCAAGAGGGCTTTTCCAACCTGAAGGACTCCGTGGCTCTATGAACTCACAGCCATTCTGAGCACCAATCTCCTGGGAAGAGCCTCTCACACCCAGCAGCCCCCCGCCCTCCTGCGGGTACCCCCAGCTTCCACCCCTAAGAAGAGGGAGGAGGGTGGGAACCCGGATCCCCCTCTCTTCACCTCGCTGGTGGAATCAGCTCTTCACTACGTCAGAAGGGGCCGATGGGAGCCCCACAGCACCCGCACCCTAACCAGGGCCCACCCCACACCCTGCTCCTCCAGGAGGACCCACGGAGCGGAGGGGTCCTGCCAGATGCTCACGGTTTCAGCAAAGACGGAGAGCTTCCCCTCAGCGTATTGGTTGAACTCCTTCTCATTGACAGAGAGCCCAAACCAGAGCTGGACGCGGATCTGGGCTGGGATGCGCGGCCCCATCGCCTCCTCCTGGGGGTACTGCAGAAAGAGCCGCACACAGAACAGGAGAGCGGTCCCGGGGAGCTGCCCCGGGGTGCACGAGGAGCTGAGGTCCGCACGTGCGTACGGAAAGGCCACGCACCTTCAGGAAGATGGTCTGCAGCTTGCCACAGTTCCTACCGCAGCAGTTGGGGCCACTTTGGGAGTAGAGCACCTCGCGGGCCGGCACGCGGGCGTAGGCAACGCGCTTCTCACCCCGCAGCATCCAGATCACCACGTCTGGGAGGCTGTTCTGGGGCTGCGGAGGGGTGGAGGTGTTACACAACGATGGGGGCACCCCACCCCATGGATTCCAGGCCCCACCGCCAGCCCCAGCCTATAGGGCTGAGCGTCCCGGCCCCGCATCCCGCCCAGGTCACGGCAATCTATTCGCAGTGGGAATCAAAGCAACACGAAGTGCCATATGGGAGAGGAATGGACCACGACACCTCTGGGGCTCCCCGAGCTCTAAGTCCATTCAGTTGGAAGGGATCTCAGGAGATCCGTAATCCAACCTCTTCCTTTAAGATCAGCTATGGGATGTGATGTGTAAAAGAAAGCTCAGGAAGTAAAATGAGCAAGTGAATATCGTGTATTCCTGGATACTGCTGCAATCCTGGTTAATGTTACACCTTCCCTACGGTGTGCGGTCATGGATATCTTTGGCACGTGAAGCCCAACTGACTTTCAGGACTCCACCTAATCTGCCATGTAAAATAAATCCAAATCTGTAGTGGTAAAGAACCCAAAAGATGCAGTACCTCATGAGTTACCCGAAACCCATCCTGCTAAATTACATTCCTCAGCCTATTATCAGATCTCCCAACGCTGATTCTGCACGAGAAGCCCCACCGCCAACGGCTTCATTGGCCAACATTACCAGAAGGTAGAAGTCACTGTGGTGAGGTGTTGGATAATCTATGATTGGAGTTTGAATATCGGTGGTGGATGACTTACGGCTGTGGGTTGGATCAGTTGGTCTTTGGAGGACCCTTCCAACTCCAAGGACTCTATGATGATACTCCCAAACATCACTTGATTGCTTCTTGTCACTCCACACATGTAGAGCTTGTTAAGGGGATGTCATTCCATTGGTGCTTTGAATTTAACTATTGTATGTCTCTCAACCCACTGTGTTTTCTCCCTCTTTTAGCACCAAGGCAAAATGAGCGAAGTACTGCCTCTAAAAGACCATCACAGACTCAAACCTTCTGCTTTGACCAACAGCTCTTTGGCGAAGCTTCAGACCAACACCATCAGCCTCCCTACACCGAGCGCCGTGGCCCCATGAAACCTCACTGATGAGTAACACCGGGGTGGTGGCAATCCTCATGTGGGGGTTGGGACATGGCGGCGTTACCTCCTCAGCCATGGCACGCAGCCGGCACAGCCAGTCCTCCGCCTGCTCCAGCACGGCCGGCAGGCTCAGCTCCTCGTGCTTCAGCCTCAGGGCCGCCCGCACCATCTGCTCCAGGTTGGTGCTGCGGAAGCGGTACAGGTTCTGGTCCAGGTGTGTGCTGGCCGCCTTCCCCAGCACGTCGGGCAGCGGAACACTGCGGGCAGAGATGTGGTGTGAGAAGCTCTCCTGAGCCTCACCCTCCTCCCGGAATCCGGAACCACAGGGGGCTGGAAGGGACCTCTGGAGATCCTCCAGTCCGAGCCCCCTAAAGCAGGTTCTGTTGAGCAACCATTGGCCAACTGTTTGTCAACCCCTGGTCAACTGTTAGTCAACTACTGGTCAATCATTGGTCAACTGCTGGCCAACTGTTGGTCAACTACTGGTCAACCATAGTCAACCACGGGTCAACTGTTGGTCAACTACTGGTCAATCATAGTCAACCACGGGTCAACTGTTGGTCAACTACTGGTCAATCATAGTCAACCACGGGTCAACTGTTTGCCAACTACTGGTCAATCATTCGTCAACCGCTGGCCAACTTGTTGATCAACTATTGGTCAACCACTGGTCAACTGTTGGTCAATCATTGGTCAACTGTTGGTTGACCACTGCCCACCAGGTCACCCAGGCCACGCACACACAGTGTCAGTTGATTCAAGCTATTGGATGAAGGAAGGTTTCAGAATTTCCAGCCCAAGCCATTCCACGGTTCTATGACCTTTCAGGCCATTTCCAACCCAAACTCATGCCATCCCATGGCTCTCTGATCTTTAAGGACTTCTCCAAACCAACCATTCCGTGGTTCTCCGATCTTTAAGGACCTTTCCAATCCAAGCCACTCAGCACGAGGGAGCTACCTGAGCCAGGTGCACTTAGTGCTTGGGGCACTTTTGCTGCTATTCCTCTTTCCCCAGCTGCACCCACCGCAGTGCCACTTCCAGCCCTTCTCCTGTCCAGGAAGGAGCACTCTGACATCTCGTTGTGAAAAGGCCTGGAGAACACTTGAGCCTTTCCACCAGGACAGGGAAGCACTGAGGGCAGCAGAGCTGCCCCATCGCTCCAAAATCCAGCCCAAGTTCCTTCTGAACGAGCCCTGTGGTTCCCTGATGTGTGTCTTTGGTAGAACCACAGAGTCTTTAAGGCTGGAGAAGACCTCTAGGATCATCAAGTCCAGCTGTGTGTGTGGCAAAACATGTCTTTATGATGCTCAAAAGCAAAACAGACGGGGGGGGCTGTGAGTACAGACATGTGGCCAGGTGAGCTCTGCACAGCGGGATCGGGGCTCAAAAGGAGAAGGCAGCACCTCCCCAGCATGAAGGCCAGGGGGATACATGGGGACAATGACCCCAGCAGGTCTGGTGACACCATGGACAGCCAAGAGGGACAGATTTGTCCCACAGTGGGACATACATCCATGTCACCCAACCCAACACCTCCATCCCCAGTCCAACCACGGGCACCCAAGAAACCCAGCGCCCTGCACGGACACACGCAAAGCACATGGAGGAAAGAAAAAGAAGCAAGAAGCCGTTCCTTTCCAAGACAAACAAACACTCCTGCAACAAAACGCGGTGAGAAGTGTGAGAGGTGGCAGCAATACCTGCAGTCTGCAATCACGTCGTCCATCAGCTGGGCAGCCAGGGACTCCAGCTCGCCCGGCGCGCCGTTGGCCTTGAGCGCGAGGTGGACCCGCTCCAGGTTGGCTTCCTGAACAACAAAGGGGTATCATCCCACACCCCACCTCCCCGGTGCGGCCCCCCCAGCTCAGAACCTCCCAGCTGGTCCTACTGAGCTCAGCACTGCGGGGTGGGCTCCTCTTGGAGCTCCCAGAGCACGGCAAGAAATCCCACTCATCGCTCCAAAGGGGAAGGAAGCAATGCTTCCCCCGCTGGTTCCCCACTTGGGTGAAGCATCCCACTGTCACCCCACAGGATGAGGGTGGTCGCCCCATTTCCCACCCAGCTGCACGGCACCATGAAAGAGAGGAAGCAGCCCAGTTTTGGGGGCACACAGAGGTGGCATCACCAGCCCCTGCTGTGGCTCCCACACCTCGAACGTAACACCCGGGTCACCGTCAAACACCACACCCAACCCCACTGCAGGTGGGCTCCATCCCCCCAACCCCCATGCACAACACAGAGGGATGCAACGGTGTCACCATGCACTCACCAGCCTGTCTGCTGCGTGCTGGAGGAGGTTCTGAGTGTCGGTTCGGTAGCTGATATCTTCCCAATAGGAGGACAGCACCACCACGGGCTTCACGTTGCCCCAGGGCAGGTAGTAATACTGGCAACCTGGAGGGCACAGCGTTGGGTGAGCTCAGGGTACCAGGTTGGCAGCAGGCACCCCCCTGGTGGGGGCAGGAGCTCAGCGCCTGGCTCTTTCAGAGACCCCGTGTGCAACGAGGTCCAAAAGTGCACACGGACCCATCTGCAGCCGCTCCTGTGGAGTGGTGAGGCCAGGAAACAGCAGCACAACCCCAGTAGGTCAGATGAAGGCATCTGACCCCAGAGCCCCACGGGAGCCAGGGAAAGGCCACCCCAAAGTGCCGGCTCTCCCATGAGAAAAAAGGGGCGTTGTTAGGGCCAAGGGGCTCCACAGGAATGCTTAATTCCTGGCTGCCTCCCTCCTTTCCAGTCACATCTTCCCACACGTGCTGATGCCTTCACACGTTGGCTGAGGTTCCAAAGGTCTCCAGTCAGACTTGAAGACTTTCAGTTGGGTTTTGGGGGGCTCCAGTTGGGTTTTGAAGGCCCCCCGTTGGGTTCTGAAGGCCCCTAGTTGGGCTTTGAAGGCCACCCGTTGGGTTCTGAAGGCCCCTAGTTGGGCTTTGAAGGCCCCCCGTTGGGTTCTGAAGGCCCCCTGTTGGGTTTTGAAGGCCCCCCGTTGGGTTCTGAAGGCCCCCCGTTGGTCTTTGAAGGCCCCCCGTTGGGTTCTGAAGGCCCCACGTTGGGTTTTGAGGATGTCCAATCGAGATGTGAAAATCTCCCGTTGGGGTTTGAAGGCCTCCCGTTGGGTTTTAACGACCCCGGTTTTGTTTTGAAGGCTTCCAGTTGGGTATGAAGACCTCCAGTTGGGGTTCGGAGGCCTTCAAGGATGGAGACCCCCACAGCCACTCCCCGCCAGCGCACAGACAGTCCCGTGGTGCTGCTCACCATCGAACACGGCCCGGCTGTACTGCGTGGTGGAGGCCAAGGGCAAGCAGGTGTTGTCGAACTTGTTGCCGTAGTTGCCGATGCTGACCTCAAACTGGATGGCATCGTCCACGTCCTGCAGCATGGTGGCCGAGTAGAAGGCAGCAAAGAGGGAGTACTTCCTCCGCCGCAGGTACTTCTGCAAGAGGCACAGGAACGGGGAGGAGATGCAATCACCGCTCTGCTACGATGACCCGACATACCACAGCACGGCAAAGCCTCTGAGGTGGAAGAGACGAATGCAGGAAAGAACACTGTGCGTGTCGACAGAATGTGGGGTGAGATGTTTAGGAACAACCTAACAGAGGAGAAGACTGGAGCTGTGCGTGTGGAAAAGGAAGGTTAGTTCTGAAGACACGAGCGCCAGGAGTGCATCTGCAACAGCACTCCAGGTCACGGTGCCAGAGAACGACCCGGGCTGGAAGGGACCCGTGCGGATCATCGCCGAGTGCAACTTGTGGGAGGTGGGGCTGCTGCTCTTGGAAAGCCAATCTGCCGCACATCCACGTCCACCGTGGTCCGCTCGGACGGAGCAAGGCGGACACGCTGGGATGAACGCCCTCCTCCGGGAGACCATCAGCTGCGAGACGTCCCCCCTTCCATCGGCCACGTCAGAGCGCAGCCACCCCATTACCTCCACCCGCAGGATGTCATCCGCACAGATGTCCTCCACCTTCAGCTCCCCGTGCTCCGCCAGCTTGGTCTCCAGCTCCAGCAGCACCCGGCCGCGGTACGCGACGCCCTCGCCCTTGGGGTAGAGCAGGACAGGGTCAGCAGCCACCGCCCCGTCCTCCGCCTCCGCTCTCGTTGGCTTCAGGGCAGAGAGGTCAGAGCAGGAGCGCTATTTCGGTGCCGGGGGGAGCGTAGCCAGCGGGGACAGAGCGCGCAGCGTGGGCTCCTGCTAACAAAGCCAGCCCGGGTTAGCAGCAGCAGCAGCAGCAGGAAGGAAGGAAGGAAGGAAGGTTAATTTATTTTGGGCCATGCTGGGAAGAAGCTGATTTCACCTTTCCTAAATTGAGCGCCTCGTACGGATCCGGGAAGCCGGTGAACTCACGGGGGCTGCCGTACAGGTTGACGTAGCAGGGGCCGAAGGTCGGCAGGAAGCCCAGCCCGTCGTCCACTGGGGGGCACAGGGGAAGGGGACGTCAGGGACCCGCGGGTGGAGCGCTGTGTCCCCGCAAACACCCTTTGCCAGGACAGGGAAGGCGCTGGAAGCTGCGCAGAGCATCCCCGGGCTGGGAGCTGCGTGGGTTCAGGGCTGCCCTGTGCCACGAGGCAGCGTGAGCCACGGGCGCCACTCATTTCTGGGCACCTCGAGCAGATGAGCAGTGAAGAGCCAAATCCGCGTGCACTGAGCTCCCAGCACAACACCGGACCCCGACCGCTCAGCGTGCAACACGTTGTCACCCTGAGACCTCCAACGCCACCGCTGCCCAATGGGGATACCCCAAAGGCACCGGAGGGGACGGCAGCGCAGCCCTTTCCCGGCACCACACACCCTAAAGGAAAGGAGTTACCCAAGTGCCCACAAACCAAGAGGCTCTAAGGGGACGTACGGTCTGTGGCCTTCAGAGGCTTCGTGAGAGCAGGAAACGCATCTGGAGCGTAAAGAGATGGAGAGAGGTCAGGAGGGGCAGCAGGGAAGGCTGCGGGACAGGAGGAGGCGATGGGAAAAGCAGATGCTGTTGCTGGGAGGTTTGGTGCCAACAGGGAAGCAGGAAGGCTGCAACACGGCCATGCAGCCCTCCACGGCGGTTGCAGAGTGCACACGGACTGAGACAGGATGCAAAACCTTGTATGCAATGCAGCCCCGCAGCAACCTCCTCCTACGGCCACAGGAGGAACGAAGGCCTGCAGGACCATCAGCCAGCAGGCAATGCCACCAAAAACAAACAGCACGGGGACAGGGGACGGACGGAATCACCGCCACGGGATGCAGGGAACTACCGTGCAGGGTAGGTGGACGGAGGGACCTCATAGGACTTACAGAGCCACCACCACCACGCAGGACAGATGTAGACACAACCGTGGGACGGACAGAGCTACCACGCAGGGTGGATGGGGCCACCACCATACGGAACAGATGGAACCACCATCGCCACAGGGGGGGTGGAACCATGGTCATATAGAATAATCACAGCCACCATCACGCAAGATGGACACATCATCATGGGATGGACGGAGCCACCGCCATGGGATGGACGGAGCCAATACTGTAGGATGGTTGGAGTCACCGCCATGGGATGGACAGAGCCACTACTGTAGGATGGATGGAGTCACCACCACGGGATGGACAGAGTCACTACCGTGGGACGGACGGAGCCACCACAACAGGATGGATGGAACCACAACCAGAAGACGGATGGAGCCACCACCACGGGATGGACAGAGCCACCAGCACACAGGATGAGCAGAGCCAGCACCATGGGATGGACGGATCCACCACCATGTAGGACGAACAGAGCTACCAGCATGCCCCTACCCACGCCCCCATTTCTCCCCCAGCCCCAGGAACCAGACAGAGCCCACCCTGCCTGCTCCCTCTTCCCAGCCAACGCTGAGCTGCAGCCGTGGGCACGCCGTGCTCCCCATGCCATGCACAGAGCCCCATCCCACCGCCCACTCACCCTCCAGCTCCCCGCCGGGCGCAGAGATCTTGGACATGCAGAGGTAGGCGGTGCCGACGACGTCGTTGTGTGTGAGACGGTCCCTGGAACGCAGCCCACGCCTCAGCACACGCCGGGTGCCCCCCGATCCATCAGCGCATCCCCTCCCCAGCTCCTCCCATTTTATAGGGTCCCCACCCCATCCCCTCCCCGTGGCTCACCAGTCGGTCACCCGGATCCTCATCTTCTCGCACATGGAAGGGAACTGGGGACAGAGAGGAGCGGTGAGCGGCGGCCGGGGGCAGCGGGGCGGTGAGGGGTGGGCACGGCGCTCACCATCACCGGCAGCGTCAGGCACTGATTCCACTGCGGGTTGGCATTCTTCTCCAGGATCCTCGAGTAGAGCTGGAAGGGTGGGAGCAGGGATGGGTCTCCCCCCGCTGCTTGGAATCCCCACAGCCCAGCCACTGCCCCAGCAGCGCCCCAAGGCGACATTCCCCCCGACCCCCATCCCAGGGACGCAGAGCTGTGCCCCACTCACCGTCTTCCCTGCAAAGCTGACTTCCACAAAGGGGTCAACCAGGTTCTTCTTGTTGCTTTCGAAGCCAAAGATCTGCCGGACGTTGTCCATGACGGCGTCGTCCACTGCGGGGGGAGAGGTCTGCTTGGGGGGGGGCTGTGATCTGCAGCACCCACGGGTGCTCCGTCCCACACATCGTAACCGTGCGATACCCCAACGGCCGACAGCCCTCCACGATGCCACGGCACCGACCCACCACTCACTCTGGGGCAAATCCTCAGCCTTGAAGATCTTCAGGCAGAACTGAGCCCCTCGCAAGGTGACCCCCGTGGGTCGCAGGAGGTTCCCCTCAATGTCTTCCTTGTCTTCAGAGACGTCCTTCTTCTCCACCTGTGGGGTGGCCGATGGGTCAACGCGCCGATCCGGATGGCAGCAGCGGGCAGCTGGACGCCCCCCAGCACTGATACTCACAGGAGCTTCGTCCCCGGGGCCCAGCACAAGCAGGCTGACCTTCAGGTACCCCTTTGCCCCCGCCGTGAAGTCCTCCGGGTCGGACAGCAGCAGCCACCGCCTGAGGATCGCGTGTTCTGGGGGGGGGAATGGGGCGGTGTGATGGGGCAGCGCTGTGTTGCCTCTGCTGGCCCCCCAGCTGCTAAACTCCCTGTGCTTAATTGTCATGATTGGCAAGGATGGGGGTAGGAAACGTTTAACGGGAGTCACTTTGTCCCTTCTTGTGACTCCCACACAGGGAGGACTCAATGGACCTCACCCCGCATTGAACCCATATGGATACACCTCCCAGGAAGGGGCGATGGATAGGGAACACCTCTGCCTTTCCTATGGGAACACGGGGGGGCGGACACTGAACTCACTCGGCTCCGAATAGATGCTCTCAACGTCCATCTGTGAGACACAGAGAGAGAAACCATAGAATCAGTGCGTCATTAAGGTTGGAAACGATCCCTGAAATCACCGACTCCAACCATCAGCCCATCACCTCCATGACTCCATCATGGAACCATCCGGGTTGGAGAAGACCCCCGAGGTCGATGAATCCAACCACCAACCCATCACCTCCATGATTCCATCATGGAATCATTCAGGTTGGAGAAGACCCCCGAGGTCGTTGAGTCCAACCACCAACCCATCACCTCCATGATTCCATCATGGAATCATTCAGGTTAGAGAAGACCCCCGAGGTCATCAAATCCAACCATCAGCCCATCACATCTGTGATGCCATCATGGAATCATTCAGGTTAGAGAAGACCCCCGAGGTCATCCAGTCCAACCATGAGCCCACCATCTGCACGTCCACTCAATTATGGAATCGTTTTGGTTGGAAAAGACCCCCAGGGTCACCAAACTGCCCCCTCCCCGCCGTGCCCAGACACAGAATAGGAGAATGATGGAAGCATAAAGGCTGAAGGAGCCCCCCAAGACCCCCAAGTCCAACCCCAACCCATCCCAGCTCCCGGTATCAGTCACAAAGGCTGGAAAAGACCTCCAAGACAGAGTCCCACCACCAACCCCTCACCACCCGACGAGGAGATGGGAGGGATCCCTACCCGAAACTCTCCGATCACCGCATCCATGCGGAAGGAGCGCGAGTCCAGGACCTGCGGGAGGAGCGGTGAGCCCATGGGGGGGGTGGGGCAGAGCCACATCCGTGGGCTGGGGAGGGGGACGCGGCGGGGGAGGGCTCACCGTGATGAAGACGGGCACGTCGAACAGCTCGGCTGGCGACTCGAAGACGTTGAAGAAGAAGGTCTGTGGGGAAGAGGGGCGATGCAGCGTGGCACTCCCAGCACGGGACACGCCGCCGGGACGACGCTCTGGGACGGAGGTGGCCCCCCCGGCCCCACGCATCACCAGGGGTGGGGGGCTGATGAGGATGGGCCTGGCGGCGGAGATGAAGCCCGGAGGTTGGGTGTAGTTGGGTTCAACCGCCCCCTCCCAGCGTCCCCCCCTCACCTCGTCGAAGAGGGGGCTGTTGCCTTTGCGTATCCTGGTCCGCTTGGTCTGCCCCGCCGCCGTCACCTTCACCACGGGCCGGATGTTAACGCCGGGCAGCTGCCGGGCCTCGATCACCCGAACCCGGATCTGGGGGGAGGGAGGAAGAGGAGGGGTCGGCCCGGGCCCACGGGGACACCTTGGGGTCACCTCGCCGGTGACGACACCCGGGGTCAGTCGTGACCCACAGGGGTCTCACCTGGAAGTCCTGAGGTTTGTTGGACAGCGGCTTTTTGGGCGAGCTCCTCCTGCGCTTCACCCCACGGCCGCGGGGAGCCGGGGGTCTGTGGGGCACCGAGGGCGGCTCCGAGCCCGGCGGCCCCGAGGATGGGGGCTCCGTCTCGTCCCCCGTCACCGCCTGGTCCTCCCCCTCCTCCTCGGTGGCCACTTCTGCGCGGGGCGGGAGGCAGGGAGGTTGCTGCGGGTCCCTGGCCGCTGTGGGGTGGGCTATGGGGGACGCGTCCCCCCGTGGAGCCCCCGCATTACCAGTGAGAGTGTCGGACTCTGCCACCGCCGCCGGGGCGGCCTCGGGGGGGGTTGGGGGAGGGAAGAGAGGGGCAGCGCCCGGAGGAGGGCTGTAGGACACTTGTAGGATGAGGGAAGCCTGGGTAAAAGGGGAGTCGTCACACATTGCCGTCCCAAAGGCACGTCCCCACCCCACTTCCGTGTCCCCACCCCACTACCATGTCCCCATCCCATTGCCACATCCCCAACCCACCGTGTCCCTATTTCATTGTCATGTCCCCATCCCATTTTGTCCCCACCCCATTGTGTCCCCACCCCATTGCCGTGTCCCCACCCCATCGCCACATCCCCATCCCATCGCCACATCCCCATCCCACTGTGTCCCCATTTCATCGTCATGTCCCCATCCCATTGCCATGGGCCCATCCCATTGTGTCCCCATCCCCGTGCCATGGTCCCCATCCCACTGCCACGTCCTCATCCCAACGTGTCCCCATTTCATTGCCATATCCCCATCCCATCGCCATGGTCCCCATCCCATTGTGTCCCCATCCCATTGCCATATGCCCATCCCATTGCCATGTCCCCACTTCATCGTCATGTCCCCATCCATCGTGTCCCCACCCCATTGCCATGATGATCCCCATCCCATCATGCCCCCATCCCATTGCATCCCCATCCCACTGCCATGTGCCCATCCCACTGCCACATCCCCATCCATTGTGTCCCCATCCCATTTCCATGATCCCCATCCCACTGCCATGGTCCCCATCCCATCGTGCTCCCATCCCATTGCGTCCCCATCCCACTGCCATGGTCCCCATTTCATCGTCATATCCCCATCCCATTGCCACAGTCCCCATCCCATCGTGCTCCCATCCCACTGCGTCCCCACCCCACTGCCATATCCCCATCCCATCATGCTCCCATCCCATTGTGTCCCCATCCCACTGCCATATCCCCATCCCACTGTGCCCCCATCCCATTGTGCCCCCATCCCATTGCCATATCCCCATCCCGTTGCCATATCCCCATCCCACTGCCATGGTCCCCATCCCACTGCCACGGTCCCCATCCCACTGCCACGGTCCCCATCCCACTGTGACCCCATCCCACTGCCATGGTCCCCATCCCTCTGCGACCCCATCCCACTGCCATATCCCCATCCCTCTTCCATATCCCCATCCCATCGTGCTCCCATCCCATTGCGTCCCCATCCCATTGCCACGGTCCCCATCCCATCATGCCCCCATCCCATTGCATCCCCATCCCACTGCCATATCCCCATCCCACTGCCATGATCCCCATCCCATTGTGTCCCCATCCCACTGCCATATCCCCATCCCATTGTGCCCCTATCCCATTGCCATATCCCCATCCCACTGCCATATCCCCAATCCCTCTACCATGGTCCCCATCCCGTTGCCATGATCCCCATCCCATCATGCTCTCATCCCATTGCGTCCCCATCCCTCTGCCATATCCCCATCCCATCGTGACCCCATCCCACTGCCATGGTCCCCATCCCACTGCCATATCCCCATCCCACTGCCATGATCCCCATCCCATTGTGCCCCCATCCCATTGTGCCCCCATCCCATTGCCATATCCCCATCCCACTGCCATATCCCCATCCCATTGTGCCCCCATCCCACTGCCATGATCCCCTTCCCATTGTGCCCCCATCCCATTGTGCCCCCACCCCACTGCCATATCCCCATCCCACTGCCATATCCCCATCCCATTGTGCCCCCATCCCATTGCCATATCCCCATCCCACTGCCATATCCCCATCCCACTGCCATATCCCCAATCCTTCTACCATGGTCCCCATCCCATTGCCATATCCCCATCCCATCGTGCTCCCATCCCACTGCGTCCCCACCCCACTGCCATATCCCCATCCCATTGCCATATCCCCATCCCACTGCCATGATCCCCATCCCATTGTGCCCCCATCCCATTGTGCCCCCATCCCATTGTGCCCCCATCCCATTGTGCCCCCATCCCATTGCCATATCCCCATCCCGTTGTGCCCCCATCCCATTGTGCCCCCATCCCATTGCCATATCCCCATCCCACTGCCATATCCCCATCCCACTGCCATATCCCCATCCCATTGTGCCCCCATCCCATTGCCATATCCCCATCCCACTGCCATATCCCCAATCCTTCTACCATGGTCCCCATCCCATTGCCATATCCCCATCCCGTTGTGCCCCCACCCCATTGTGCCCCCACCCCATTGCCATATCCCCATCCCTCTGCCATATCCCCATCCCATTGCCATATCCCCATTTCATCGTCATGTCCTCATCCCACTGCCATATCCCCATCCCATCGTGCTCCCATCCCATTGTGCCCCCATCCCATTCTGCCCCCATCCCATTGCCATATCCCCATCCCACTGCCATGATCCCCATCCCACTGCCATATCCCCATCCCACTGCCATATCCCCATCCCACTGCCATGATCCCCATCCCATTGTGCCCCCACCCCATTGCCATATCCCCATCCCATTGCCACAGTCCCCATCCCATCGTGCCCCATCCCATTGTGCCCCCATCCCACTGCCATATCCCCATCCCATTCTGCCCCCATCCCATTGCCATATCCCCATCCCACTGCCATGATCCCCATCCCACTGCCATGATCCCCATCCCATTGTGCCCCCACCCCATTGCCATATCCCCATCCCACTGCCATATCCCCATCCCATTGTGCCCCCATCCCATTGTGCCCCCATCCCATTGTGCCCCCACCCCACTGCCATATCCCCACCCCACTGCCATATCCCCATCCCACTGCCATATCCCCATCCCACTGCCATGGTCCCCACCCCATTGTGCCCCCACCCCATTGTGCCCCCACCCCATTGTGCCCCCATCCCACTGCCATATCCCCACCCCACTGTGCCCCCACCCCACTGTGCCGCCACCCCACTGTGCCTCACCCCGGTGCTCTGCTTCTTGCTATCCAGCAATGGGACATCATAGGAGGCCGCCAGGCTGGGGGAGGACAGCACATCCCGTAGGGGGACGCGGGCCTCTCCCAAAAACCTATAGGGTCAGAGGGGTCAAAAGGGGGAATTCCGCTCCCATTTCCTCCCCCCCCCCCCCTCCCCAAATCCGTCTCCTTTCGTTTCCTCCGCAGACAGCGAAGGCAAAAGGACAACGGGATTGGGGTGGGGGGGGAAAGGGTTAGCAAACAACCCTCATCTTTGTGTGTCCCCCCCACCCTAAAACACCACATTGCTCTCCTCCCACCCTCCCAACCCACACAGCTGACCCTAAATACCACATTCCTGCCCCCCCAGGCTCCCATTTGCAAAGCCTGGGGCGTGCACTTTGTGCACGCCCCAGGCTTTGCAAATAGGAGCCTGAGGGGGGGGATATTGGGGTCGCCCCCCCCCCCGACCCCAATCCCAACCCCACTCACCGATTCCTCCCCACAGTCTCATGGTCCTTAACCACAACACAGAGCTCAGATCCCAGGTCCAAAGCAACGCCCTTCAGATCCCATTCAAAGCCCTATAAAGAGAGATCCCGTAGCGCGTTGGGATACTGTTATGGGGGGGTCAACACGGCCCTATAAGGTCAGGATGGGGTTATGGGGTCAACCCGGCCCTATAAGGTCGGGGTTGGGGGGGGGGGGGAAGGGTGGCGCTCACCTCGTTCCATACGGGGTTGATGCTGTTCTTGATGACCTTCGTCTTCTTCTTCACCCCTACAACGGCCCCAAAACTCAGCCCCCATCCCACACATGGGGGGGAAAAGCAATGGGGTTTTCCAGCACGGAGGCTGTGCCTCAGTTTCCCCCATAGATCCCATAAACTGTGCCCGATGGATCCCATATGCTGTGCCTCAGTTTCCCCCATAGATCCCATATGCTGTCCCTCAGTTCCCCCATAGATCCTATATGCTGTGCCTCAGTTTCCCTACTGATCCTGTACACAGTGGCTCAGCTCCCCATAAATCCCATATTCTGTGCCTGTTTCCCCATAGATCCCACATGCTGTGCCTCAGTTTCCCCCATAGATCTCATATTCTGTCCCTCAGTTTCCCCATTGATCCCATATGCTGTGGCTCAGTTCCCCACAGATCCCATATTCTGTGCCTCAGTTTCCCCCATAGATCCCATATGCCATGCCTCGGTTTCCTCACTGATCCTATACACTGTGGCTCAGTTGCCCCATAGATCCCATATGCTGTGCCTCAGTTCCCCCATAGATCCCATATTTTGTCCCTCAGTCTCCCGTTGATCCCATATTCTGTCCCTCAGTTCCCCCATTGATCCCATATGCTGTGCCTCAGTTTCCCCCATAGATCCCATATGCTGTGCCTCAGTTTCCCTACTGATCCTGTACACAGTGGCTCAGCTCCCCATAAATCCCATATTCTGTGCCTGTTTCCCCATAGATCCCACATGCTGTGCCTCAGTTTCCCCCATAGATCTCATATTCGGTCCCTCAGTTCCCCCATAGATCCCATATGCTGTGCCTCAGTTCCCCACAGATCCCATATTCTGTGCCTCAGTTCCCCCATAGATCCCATATTCTGTGCCTGTTTCCCCACTGACCCCATATTCTGTGCCTCAGTTTCCCCCACAGATCCCATATGCTGTGCCTCAGTTCCCCCATAGATCCCACATGCCGTCCCTCAGTTTCCCTACAGATCCCATATTCTGCCCCTCAATTCCCCCATAGATCCCATATTTTGTCCCTCAGTTTCCCCATTGATCCCATATTCTGTCCCTCAGTTCCCCCATAGATCCCATATGCCGTGCCTCAATTTCTCCACTGATCCTATACACTGGCTCAGTTTCCTCATAGATCCCATACACTGTGCCCCATGGACCCCATATGCTGTGCCTCAGCTCCCCATAAATCCCATATTCTGTGCCTGTTTCCCCATTGACCCCATATGCTGTGCCTCACTTCCCCCATAGATCCCATATGCTGTCCCTCAGTTCCCCCATAGATCCCATATTCTGTGCCTCAGTTTCCCCATAGATCCCATATGCTGTGCCTCAGTTTCCCTACTGATCCTATACACAGTGGCTCAGCTCCCCATAAATCCCATATTCTGTGCCTGTTTCCCCATAGATCCCATACGCTGTACCTCAGTTCCCCCATAGATCCCATATTCTGTCCGTCAGTCTCCCATTGATCCCATATTCTGTACCTCAGTTCCCCCATAGATCCCATATTCTGTCCCTCAGTTCCCCCATAGATCCCATATGCCGTGCCTCAATTTCCCCACTGATCCTATACACTGTGGCTCAGTTGCCCCCATAGATCCCATACGCTGTGCCTCAGTTCCCCCATTGATCCCATATGCTGTGCCTCAGTTCCCCCATAGATCCCATATTTTGTCCCTCAGTTCCCCCATTGATCCCATATGCTGTGCCTCAGTTTCCCCCACAGATCCCATATGTTGCGCTTCGCTTTCCCCATTGATCCCATATGCTGTGCCTCAACTTTCCCACAGATCCCATATTCTCTGCCTCAGTATCCCTACAGATCCCATATGCTGTGCCTCAGTGACCCCACAGATCCCATACACCATACCTCAGTTTCCCCATAGATCCCATATGTTGCACTTCACTTTCCCCATTGATCCCATATGCCGTGCCTCAATTTCCCCACTGATCCCATATGCTGTGCCTCAGTCCCCCCATAGATCCCATATTTTGTCCCTCAGTTCCGCCATAGATCCTATATGCTGTGCCTCAGTTCCCCCATTGATCCCATATTCTGTCCCTCAGTTTCCCCCATAGATCCCATATGCCATGCCTCGGTTTCCTCACTGATCCCATATTCTGTCCCTCAGTTTCCCCACAGATCCCATATTCTGTGCCTCAATTCCCCCATAGATCCCATATTCTGTGCCTGTTTCCCCACTGCTCCCATATGCTGTGCCTCAGTAACCTCACAGACCCCATATTCTGTGCCTCACCTTCCCCATTGACCCCATATGCTGTGCCTCAGTTTCCCCATAGATCCCATACACTGTGGCTCAGTTTCCTCACAGATCCCATATCCTGTGCCTCAGTGACCCCACAGACCCCATACACCACACCTCAGTTCCCCCACAGACCCCATATGTTGTGCTACGTTTTCCCCATAGATCCCATATGCTGTGCCTCAATTTCCCTATAGAACCCATATTCTCTGCCTCAGTTTCCCCACAGATCCCATATGCTGTGCCTCAGTTCCCCCACAGATCCCATATGCTGTGCCTTGGTTTCCCCATAGATCCCATATGCTGTGTCTAAGTTCCCCCATAGATCCCATACACTGTGCCCCATGGATCCCATATGCTGTGCCTCAGTTTCCCTACAGATCCTATACACTGTGGCTCAGTTTCCCCCATAGACCCCATATGCTGTGCCTCAGTTCCCTACAGATCCCATATGCTGTGCCTCAATTTCCCTACTGATCCCATACACTGCAGCTCAGTGTCCCCACAGACCCCATACACCATACCTCAGTTCCCCCACAGACCCCATATGTTGTGCTACGCTTTCCCCATTGATCCCATATGCCGTGCCTCAATTTCCCCACTGATCCCATATGCTGTGCCTCAATTTCCCTATAGACCCCATATACTGTGCCTCAGTTTCCCCACAGATCCCATATGTTGTGCGCCATGGATCCCATATGCTGTGCCTCAGTTCCCCCACTGATCCCATATTCTGTCCCTCAGTTCCCCCATAGATCCCATATGTTGCGCTTCACTTTCCCCATTGATCCCATATCCTGTGCCTCAACTTCCCCACAGATCCCATATTCTATGCCTCAGTTTCCCCATTGATCCCATATTCTGTGACTCAGTGACCCCACAGATCCCATACACCACACCTCAGTATCCCCACTCATCCCATACGCTGTGCCTCAGCTCCCCAGAAATCCCATATTCTGTGCCTGTTTCCCCACAGACCCCATATGCTGTCCCTCAGTTCCCCATAGACCCCATATGCTGTATCTAAGTTCCCCCATAGATCCCATACACTGTGCCCCATGGATCCCATATGCTGTGCCTCAGTTTCCCTACAGATCCTATACACTGTGGCTCAGTTTCCCCCATAGACCCCATATGCTGTGCCTGTTTCCCCACTGACCCCATATTCTGTGCCTCAGTTTCCCCCACAGATCCCATATGCTGTGCCTCAGTTCCCCCATAGATCCCACATGCCGTCCCTCAGTTTCCCTACAGATCCCATATTCTGCCCCTCAATTCCCCCATAGATCCCATATTTTGTCCCTCAGTTCCCCCATAGATCCCATATGCCGTGCCTCAATTTCTCCACTGATCCTATACACTGGCTCAGTTTCCTCATAGATCCCATACACTGTGCCCCATGGATCCCATATGCTGTGCCTCAGCTCCCCATAAATCCCATATTCTGTGCCTGTTTCCCCATTGACCCCATATGCTGTCCCTCACTTCCCCATAGATCCCATATGCTGTGCCTCAGTTTCCTCACTGATCCTATACACTGTGGCTCAGCTCCCCATAAATCCCATATTCTGTGCCTGTTTCCCCATAGATCCCACATGCTGTGCCTCAGTTTCCCCATAGATCTCATATTCGGTCCCTCAGTTCCCCCATAGATCCCATATGCTGTGGCTCAGTTCCCCACAGATCCCATATTCTGTGCCTCAGTTCCCCCATAGATCCCATATTCTGTGCCTGTTTCCCCACTGACCCCATATTCTGTGCCTCAGTTTCCCCCACAGATCCCATATGTTGTGCCTCAGTTCCCCCATAGATCCCACATGCTGTCCCTCAGTTCCCCCATTGATCCCATATTCTGTCCCTCAGTTTCCCCCATAGATCCCATATGCCATGCCTCGGTTTCCTCACTGATCCCATATTCTGTCCCTCAGTGTTCCCACAGATCCCATATACTGTGCCTCAGTTCCCCATAGACCCCATATGCTGTATCTAAGTTCCCCCATAGATCCCATACACTGTGCCCCATGGATCCCATATGCTGTGCCTCAGTTTCCCTACAGATCCTATACACTGTGGCTCAGTTTCCCCCATAGACCCCATATGCTGTGCCTCAGTTCCCTACAGATCCCATATGCTGTGCGCCATGGATCCCATATGCTGTGCCTCAATTTCCCTACTGATCCCATACACTGCAGCTCAGTTGCCCCACAGACCCCATACACCATACCTCAGTTCCCCCACAGACCCCATATGTTGTGCTACGCTTTCCCCACTGATCCCATATGCCGTGCCTCAATTTCCCCACTGATCCCATATGCTGTGCCTCAGTTTCCCCATAGACCCCATATACTGTGCCTCAATTTCCCTATAGAACCCATATTCTCTGCCTCAGTTTCCCCACAGATCCCATATGCTGTGCCTCACTTCCCTATAGATCCCATATGCTGTGCGCCATGGATCCCATATGCTGTGCCTCAATTTCCCTACTGATCCCATACACTGCAGCTCAGCGTCCCCACAGACCCCATACACCACACCTCAGTTCCCCCACAGACCCCATATGTTGTGCTACGCTTTGCCCATTGATCCCATATGCTGTGCCTCAGTAACCCCACAGATCCCACATTCTCTGCCTCAGTTTCCCCATAGATCCCATATTCTGTGCCAGTTTCCCCACAGATCCCATACACTGTGCCTCAGCGTCCCCACAGATCCCATACACCATACCTCAGTGTCACCACAGACCCCATATGCTGTGCCTCAGTTCCCCATAGACCCCATATGCTGTATCTAAGTTCCCCCATAGATCCCATACACTGTGCCCCATGGATCCCATATGCTGTGCCTCAGTTTCCCTACAGATCCCATATTCTGTGCCTCAGTGACCCCACAGACCCCATACACCATACCTCAGTTTCCCCACAGATCCCATGCACTGTGCCTCAGTGTCCCCCCTGACCCCATACGCTGCCCCTCTCTGTCCCCATTGACCCCACACCTCTCGCAGTGGGGCGGCCCCAATGCAGCCTATGGGGCAGAGTTTCTCCCCCCCTCCCCGCACAGCACAGGACGACAGCGGAGCCCCACAGCCCCCACCCCAAAGCCGCCCCCCCCCAGCTTTGGGGCCGCCCTATTGTCGTCACGGGGTTGGGTTTTTTTCCCCCTTTTCCTGTGTTTTTGGGGTCGGCGCTTTTTCAGTCTCCTCCCGTGGAGCTTTTCCTCCTTTGGGATTTCCAAGCATTGCGGCCCCATCCGGCACCGCGCCCCACAGCGGGGCGGCCGGCTGCCAATGACCCCACTGACCCCACTGACCCCATTGTCACCCCGACCCCCCCCCGGGACGCGGCAGGAAGGGCCGCACCGCCGCTCCTCGGCCCTTTCCTGTCCTTCACTTTGGGTTCCTTTGCCTAAAAATGGGCATTTTTAGGCTCCCACCGCCGCCATGGGGCGCTCAGCAATGGGGGGGAGCCGAAATCGGGGGGCGGGGGGGGGGGGGAAGGGGGGGATCCCATCTGCAAGGATGAGACGGCCCTAAAAGCAACGGGGTGGGGACCCGTGGGGTCCGCAGTCACAAACACTGAGGGGTCCCCATTCATAAATCTCGCGGGGGTCCCATTCATAACACTCAGGGGGTCTCATTCATAACTCCTGGGGTGTCCTCAGCCACCAATCTCGGGGGGTTCCCCAACATTTGGGGGTACAGAACCCCAATCCCTGTAGGATGAACTGACCCGCAGAGCCCACAGCAATGGGATGGACCCCCATGGGGTCCTCAGTCACAGATCTTGGGGGGTCCCCATTCATAAATCTCGCAGGGTTCCCATTCATAACACTCAGGGGGTCTCATTCACAACTCATGGGGGGCCCTCAGTCACCAATCTCAGGGGATCCCCAACATTTGGGGGAGCAGAACCCCAATCCCAAAGGATGTGCAGCCCTTTGGAGCCCACAGCGATGGGATGGAGCCCCATAGGGTCCTCAATCACCAATCTCAGAGGGGTTCCCCAACATTTAGGGGAACAGAACCCCAATCCCCAAAGGACACGCAGCCCCCGGAGCCCTAAAAGCAATGGGATGGATCCCCGTAGGGTCTTCATTCACAAACCTTAAGGGGTTCCCATTCTCAGATCTTGGGGG